>NW_021604567.1:19717428-19796085 GCF_004785775.1 Grammomys surdaster | reverse complement strand
TGTGTGTGTGTGTATGTGTCACACACGCACCTCTGCTATGCTAACCTTCTGCTTGAACAAGACTTTAAGAAGCAATCTTAAACTGAGTCTTGGAGAAACAAGTAGGTGTAATATCTACTCAAGTGAGCCTCATAGTCTGTCAGCTCCTCTGCTACCCTTTGGCATCACCCTGACCTACCCAGCCTCCCAGAGTCGGGAGTGACAGCATTTTTCCTCTCATTGCCCAGGTCGGGAGACTCTTCAGAGCATAAAAGAAAGTGTTTGGTTAACAGCAGCAATTGTGACACCTGCCTGAATCAAATAATACAAAACCAGCCTGGTCTGCATATGCTCCAAGCCAGCTAGGACTACAAAGTGTGATCCTTTCCGAAAGAAAAGAAAAAAAGACCGCAAACATTGGAACTAGTGTGTACTAGGAGCTGACTCTTCTGCCTCCAGAACTCTTCTTAAGCCAAACTATTCTTGTCTTCTGAGATTCCTCAAATCCCATGGACTGAACAGACAGTTGTGGCAGCCAGCCATCATCATCAAAGGAAACTCGCTGTCTCAGCGTTGGTCCCATAATAAGAGCAGTTGCTGAACTTTAACCCCTGAATTTCTAAAACCTTTAAGATTAGTAATGGAAAGTTTTTTTTATCCCCAAATCCAATACAAGTGATAGCTATAGAAGGAATAAGAATTTAAAACCCAATTTGCTCCTTGAGGAATAAATTCTGGGCTCTCCATTGCTTTTAATGTGCATGAGTTTTTCCAGCACTCCGCACCACTGCTGCCCACTCTAACTCTGCTCTATCCCAAGACCCAGCATGTGTGCATGCCCGTTCACACCATTAGTAAGTCCCTCCTATCCATACTGTCTGTCTTAGTCAGTGTTTCATTGCTGTGAAGAGATACCATGACATTTAACTTGGGCTGGCTTACAGTTCAGAGGTTTAGTCCATTACTGTCATGGCAAAAAGCATGGTTGCATACAGACAGATATGGTGCTGGAGACGGTACTGGGAGTTCTATATCTGGATTGGCAGGCAGCAGGAAGAGAGAGCAACACTGGGTCTAGCTTTAGCTTCTGAAACCCCAAAGTCCACCCCCCAGTAACAGGCTTCCAGTAACAGGCTTCCTCCAACAAGGCCACACCTCCTAATAGAGCTACTTCCTGTGGGCCTATAGTGGCCATTTTCATTCAAATCATCATATAATCTTCTTGTAGAAAAACACAGATGTTACCCTGTTTCTCAAGTGAGAATGCAGAACTTTGAAAAGCAGATGTGAAAATCACTGTGAGCACTGGACTTTGATGAATACGTATTTCAGTTAATAGCATTCACAAACACATAAATTAGATTCACTTCTAAGATCAGAGCTATCTAGTAGTATCTAATAGGTAATAGGGTTCTTAAGTTACAATATTTAATTTTATTAATTTTATATACAATTCCAAATAAAATATATAAAAACTAGATTAAATTAAAATAAGTATGGCTATCTTATAGGTAAATTGTTTTTAATAAAGAGACATTAGGACATTAGAACATGGTCCAAAGAAAAAGATGCTTTACATATAACAGTCACTCTGGATCCCAAACAAAATGGTCCACCCCAGCACTGGCCACAGGAAATGCCATGATAGACTCCAAGTCTGGTGCTTCCATCATCACCAATGGCAGCCAGCACTGAGGTACAAGTCCATAGTCCACTCACACAATTATTAACAATCCCCTTGGGGCTTGTCAGCAGGGGGTAAGTTAAATCCTTATGTATTGAGAAGCACATAATTTGAAAAAGGTACAGGGCCAATGAGCCTTGACATTATCAGGCACTGAAATGCTAGGAAAAGCGTTTCGTATAGTTTCACTAAAAGATCTAAATTTTCTGTTATTTCTGTATTTCATTTGTTTTCCTAACTGTAAGAACAGCTCAACTTGTCTCTTACAATTAATATGCCATTTATCAATCACATGTCCAGTATTGAGCTTGTTTGCCAAGCACCCATTTTTTACCACAATTTACATGTAAACATATGGCACAGATTTATTTAACTAAATTATATAACCCAATAAGTTTCCTGGTGTTAAAATGTGTCATTACATAACACACTCATCAGGTGTTCTTACACAAACAGAAAAGAAAAAACAAACAGAACTGGATTTAATTGAAGTCCATTAACACTGAAATACCAATCTCAAAAACAGTGATAGATGGCCGAGTCAGCTTTAAAACATGACTCCACACCAAACATATTAAAAGAGAAACTCCACACAAACAATTAGGGGAGTTATTACATCTCTATCCTGGTGAATTTTCAAAGACTTCCTGTAAAGATACTTTTTTGTCATGTTCTCATTTTGATAATTAGGAAACTGGAATTTAATCTGCATAATGGCAGTATTTTCAGTCTTTCTTGGTTCTAAGAATGAGTGGAGTCTCAAGGGAACGGAGTCCTTTATCCTTAGATTTGATGTGTGTAAATGGTAAAAACAGAAACAATCACTTTCTTTTCCAACAGGGATCATGCAAACCTCCTCATCCTAGGAGTCAGTCCCTACTCAACAAAGGAAGACCGTGTATGAAGGAATAAACTTAACGCTCACTTTCAGATGCCTCAAACTTTTAACACAAAGAATTCAGCTAGAGCATTTACTAAACAAGTAGTCGGCTCCGTAAGCAGAAGATGTCACACTGCCTCACTTGACCTATGTCCTACAGAGAAGGCATCACTAATCCTAGCTAAATGTTCATTCTGCAAGAGACCTGCCAGGAACTGTACCATCTAGAATTGACAAATGGATGCTATCCTGACACTCTGAGCCGCAACGGCTCTATAACCCTTAGCCCTCCACACTGGTAACCAGAACTCTGTTAGATTAGTCAGCATCCTAGCACTTCCCATCTGTACAGCTGCTGGAGGTAGTGCTTGCTGACAACTGACGAGCTGCTTAGCACTGCAGAATTTGATAATTCATGTCTTACCAAATTTTTACTGACTTGGAAGAAAATAAAACACCAATTAAAAGCAGATGTCACTTTTAATGCTAACTGGCTGAGAAATTTACAAAATTTTTAACCCAATGTGGACACAGAATGTACGCAGCTGACAGTTTGCACAGCTAAATATTCAAAGTCTCTAAAGTCCCACAACTTTTAAAGTGATTTTCCAGAACTTAATTCCATGTGGCTTTAATCTGGAAACCATTCAAAACGAACAGTTTCAAGTGCTTATCTCAAAGTCAAATTTACTATAACACTTTTACAAAGGCTACATGATCAGAACATTAATATTACCAAGATCTGCATCTTATGTTCTTACATATCAAAGTTTTGCAAAACACATTGTACCACTTTCAAAACTGTACCCAGCAAAAATTAATATAAAAACTAACAAGCTTCCTTAACATGCCTTAATGAAATAATCCAAGGGCCAAGCAACCTATAACTTGTCATCAACAATCTGAGTTAAATACAGTCTTTAATACTACGTGGTTTAAATTCATTGAATTGACATTCTAACCATGAGTTCTGAACAATTTTTGTTCATTTTATGTATAGATATGTGTGTCTGCTTGCCTGTCTGTACAAACATATACATGCAGATTCCTATGTAGATTTATTTTCTTTTTATGTTTAGGTGTGTGTCTGCTTGTCTGTAAAACATATGCATGCAGATTCCTGTGAAAGCCAGAGAGAGTGTCAGACCCCTAGAACTAGAATTGTAGGTAGCTGTGAACTGTCCAGTGTGGGTGCTAGGATCTAAATCCAGGTTCTCTGCCAGAGCAGGTAGTGCTCTTAACCACCAAGCTATCTATACAGTCCCAGAACAAGCATCTTGAATCAGATGTTCTGACTAGCACTACAAAGATAAGTACAGAAATACACAGACAGAGCATGATGAACCACAGACACACTTAACTGATAACGTTAAAACCCAGTCTCTTGCAATAAACCTAAGTTCTGACATTAAAATAATTTACAATATATAAATAATCATAATGTTCTCAAGACAAATGGGCTCCAATCCATCTTATTACAAAGTGACCTGCAATAAAACTCCATATCTCAAAGACGCTTCAATATAAAATATCACATTTTTAACACACAGTCACAGTGACATCAATAAGCATCCTACCTCCATGTCTGACAACACAGACCACAACCTTGGAAGCCAAGTCTCCTCTACTGGCCACTGCTGGTTTTCCACAGCCGTCAGGCAATCTCAGAATAAATCCCATAAACAATTCCCACAGTGATCCCAAGCACAGTCACCCAAACCTATGAGATTCAAGGCCTCATAAGCCCTGAACTTTGGAAACAATCACTGAGCTGAACAGCTGGAAGGAAGAAGACCCAGAAGGATCCTGGGCAGTTTCATGTCCCATGTATAGTAAAGGGTATCCTTACTTTCAGAGAAAGCCTGGCATGAGAAAAGCATTTAGGGGAGAAGAAAGGGAGATGGTGGAGGAAGGAGGCTGGACAAGGATTGAGCTGCAACAGCTCACTTTGCACTTTCATCCTGCTTCCTGCATTGCTGGTAGTGCAGAGATCTATCACACGTAGCACACACGGCAGGGCCTGACAGGGTACCTGGCTCTCAGCTCCTCTACTCTGTTTATTCCTAATATATATTCATCGGGCTTACAAGCTACTGCAGAACAAGGGCAGCCTCTGTGCAAAGGAATGTAAATTACTGACATGTGCTGAAACCTGGGCTTGCCACCACTAATGAGCACATTAAAGGGAAAATGCTCACTAGCTGCCTACAACCTGCTTGCTTACCCTGTGCGCATGATTCAACCTCAATTAAGGCTGCAAAACAGTAGCAGCAACACTGCTGCCACTGTTAGTAGTCAGAGACGACCATGACATTTTCACATTGCAGTGGCTAAAACCATGGGCAACAGCACTGCTGTACATGTGTGTGGTCAGCTTCAGTTAGGATTCATGAAACATGGAGCTGGAGAGATGGCTCAGCGGTTAAGAGCACTTCCTGCTCTGATAGATGACCAGGGTTCAGTTCCCAGCACCCACATCAGGGAAGCTCACAACAGTCTATAACTACAGTTCCGGGGAATCCAACACCCTTATGACTTCCTTGGGACTGCATATTCATGGTACACACACATACACATAAAATTTTTAAAAAAATATAAAATTTTTACAGATTGTAAAACTTGTTGGAAAGTTAACATTTTCCCCTAACCTTATTTGTTTCTTAACCATGAAAACAGGATCTCTGGCTGTGTGGGGGCAGAGACATCCAGCAGCAAATTATGCACCTTTTGATTTATTCACCAGCTCCATCTATGAACTTAATGATCTAAACTCCCCAAGAATACAGCAAGAATCTGAGAGGCTTAAAATCATGTCCTCCAAAAAACTGTAATCAATTTAAACTAATGATTTGGGCTGGAGATTTGGCTTAGTGGTTAAGACTTCTGACTGCTCTTTTAGAGGTCTTGAGTTCAATTCCCAGCACCCACATGGTGGCTCACAACCATCTGTAACAGAATTTGATTTCCTCTTCTGTAGAGTGTGAAGACAGAGCATATATTTTTTTCAAAAAATAATGATTAAAGCATCAAAACAAATACTTGACCTGATTGGGCAGGGCCTCACTCACTGGAGCACAGAATGTGAGACAACCTGGTTATCATAATCTAATCTACAGTTTACATTGAAAAAAAATAAAAACTGATATAAGCAGACATCTGATAGCAAACTTTTCCTTCTGGTTAGAGCTGTGAGTGGAGCCCAGGGCTAGAGCTAAATAAACATCCTGTGCTAAGCTCTACCACAGCCCTGGTGTTGGCACTTTTAATAAATGATTTTCATAATAAGGTTTTTAATGAAAGGTATAACTAGACTGAGTGGTTTTTAAGAACATTATGGATACAAGCAGGTACACATAACACTAGTACATTTTTCTTTCTCTGATGCTCTCTAAAAAGCACAAGACTCTTAAATCTTCCAAAGATTTAATTATTACAATATTATATGAGAAAATAGTAAAAACCTCTGTAAACATTTCATTATTTCATTGTCTATAAAACAGAGATACTCATACTTTAGACTATCCATATGGCTTTTAAACCACTTATTGTACACCATTTAATAGTTCTATAAAAACAGAGAATCATTAGTACGTGAGGAGACCTAACCCTTCCCCCATTAGAGACCGTTAATATCACCTGATCCTTTATTCGGAGGAATATGGGGTTGGCAATGCAGGTCAGTGGTAGAGTCCTGGCTTAGCAACCACAAGTCCCTGGGTTCCATCTCAACCCAGCACTGAAGAGTCATAGAAGAGACCAAAAGCCAAGGGCACAGAAGCATACCTATGTGACTTTAGGAGCTCAGGAGCTGTGACTTTCCCTCACCCTGATTAGTCACTTCCTGAGGTGGTAGAGATGCCAGCTTCCTCCAGCACATGCATTTCTGGGTCGTGATTTGTTTTTAGGCTGCTCACAGAAGTTCTTCCACCCTTTACCTCTTAATTCTTGTCTGATAATGTCCAGCGCCTGCAGCTCCCCATCCCTTGCTGTTTCCGGACCTGCAGTGGATGCTTCAACTGCCATGATGAAGTCACTAACAATTCCGGCCAGGACATCTAAGGAGACATTTTCTCCAACATATGCAGTCTTGGTTAACTAACGTACATACCACATGCCAGGTCACCCTAGACTGCAAAACCACACCACCAGGCCTTCTCACTCCTCTGTGTGATTGTCACCCTTTCTCTTCTGCTCTTGAAGAACATGTAGCTGTCATAGACAGGTCTGTGGAATGTGACTAGGGATATCATGAGGCTGAAAGAACCCTAATGTACGGAGGAAGGGCAATAAATGGGAGCAAGCAGAGGTGTGAAGGCTCTCTGAGGCTCTGTTCTGTGCTACATACACTGCAGAAGTCTCAGTCTGGTAAGCCACAGATGAGTAATGACTGACACGGCAGCTCTGTGACCTTGACCAACTTCTGCTTCTTCACCTGTAAAGAGAAAACACTCACCCACCCGTTGGGCTGCTGTAGAGAGCAAAGGAGTTCATGCATGCTAAGTGCTTGGACAGGTGCCTGGCTCAAAACAGCTACAGATCTGAAGGGGAGAAGACTCGTCTGGTTGTAGCATGAATACAATCAATCTAGTTTTGCTTATATTCTTGTTTTATATAGCCTCATTATTGTCTTTTTGTCTTCCTCTACAATTCATTGTTTTATTTATTATTACTTTTAAATGTTGTGATAAGAGTGAGAACAGCAGGACTCTAATTTCTTCTTTAAAAGAGTATTTATATACTAACAAATATGGGTTCCTTGTGGCCTATGAGATGGCTCAGAAGGTAAAGACACCGGCCGCCAAGCATGACAATCTGAGCTCAAGCCTTGAGACTCACACAGCGGAAAGAAATAACACTTGTTCTCCCACAAGTTGCCCTATGACCACATGCACACTCCTGCACGTACAGTAAATACATGTAATAAGAAATAGAAGACAAGTTAAAACTCAGATGCATAAAGGCTCATAAGGCAAATTTAACAATTAACAAATGAAATGGCAGACAATACTCTCTTTATATTAAAAGTCATACATTTTAAAAATGTGACTGTTTTTAGGCAAAAACAATTTAATAGGAAATGCAGATCATAAGCATTGTTAAACTCCTTCAAATAAGTTTGATGTATCTAACAGAAAAATTAGCTCTCCAAAAGTCTATACCATTTTGAGGCACATACATAACCAATTTTATTATAAGCGTTATTGACGACCTCTGAGGCGACAGGGGTTAAGAGATGAGTAATGAGGATGAGGCCCCTAACTACAGTGGATGCAGGCTGAGGCAGAGCAGTGGGAGCACACCAGGGTCCCTCAGACCTCAGTGCAGGAGCTGCTCTCTCTGGGAAGGATGCTCTCAGCATTTGGCCTACAGAGGCCACCCAGTCAGCTTGGCACAGCATTTATCAGTCTATTGGAGCTCAGAATCGCTTTCTGCTTTTAAAAATTGACGATGTCAGCAAGCTCTGACTCCTGCATGTGGAATTAATATTTATATAATTAAAATAATAAAATTGTATTTATTTTAAAAGAATAGCCAACTTAATACTAATGGTTAAATATAATATTCTATGACACACTCATTAGTAAAAGTGGAAATGTTATGCATTTTTGCAAATCTCTTTAATATTTGGCTTAGTAGAAGATACCTGCATTCTCTCATTTGACCTCTGCATAACTCAGTTGGGATAAGAGATCAAGTAGACACTAAAAAACCCTGCTGCCCAATCCTGAAGAAGATGAGAGGAAAACTTATAGTATAAAGTTTTCATTGCAGGATCTAGCAGAACCTCAAAAGCCCCTAAGGGACCTAAGACACACCAGGGCCAGCATAACCCACTTTGATTTTCTTCTCAGCACTCATTATGGTATCTAGATTTAATGCATTATTAACCTCCCATATTGCAAAGGAAATCCATAAAGCCCAGGTCTTATCTGTTATCACTGTTGTGGACAGTGTCAGCAAAGACACTAACTAATGCTACTTCCCAGGATAGGGCAGGCCCCTGATTGTTTTTGGCTAACACAGTTCTCGATTGCTTTATCTAAGTCTTCCACAACTGGTACTAAGAATTCATCATTCCATTGAGAAGGAATTGTTCAGAACCGCTCAGGTTTTGTCCCTGGCCCTCCTGTTACAGAATCTCCTGAAATACTTCAGCTCAGGAAATCAAATGGAGCCCTGGATATACAACCCAGAAGAGGAAGTTTAGGGGTCCCTTAGCTCAAGTAGGATGTGAGGTATATACAAGCCAAACTCAACTGGAACCTCTTTCTAAGCATTGGGGACCAGCCCTTTACTTCTGTTTATCCTGCCCCACTATGAGCACTAAATGTGCATTACCTGGTGTGTTCAAACAAGATTCTCTCACCAAGCTCAGTCTCACTGGCTTGGTTCGCTCACAAGCACATGAACGGTCTGACAGACCTGAGCATTGTGGGTCCCTCCAGAGACTGGCACCAGTGCACGCTGTTCTCCTGCTCTTTACCCATTTCCACCAGCAGAAAGCTTAAGTAAACAAAGTTAGTATCTCTTTGCAATTTTGTTCCCACTGAAGCCTTTCCCTCAGATTATAAGCCTTTGCTAGTGGAATTCAAGGTTGATTCCTGGCAAATACACACACACGCATGTACACACACAAAAAAAGATACACTCACACATGTACACACACTTATACACAATCACATACACATACTTACACACAAGCACACGTATTCACAAACATACATACTCACATGCAGACACACTCATATACAAATACACACCCTCATATACAAATATACATACATACTTACACACAAGCACACACTCACACACATGTACATAAATACATACACACAAATGCACATGTACACAACACACACTCACAAACACAAATGCACTCACATCACACATATACAGATGCACACAGACACACACATATACAAATACACACACTCATACACAAACACACACATACTTACATACAAACACACACATGCTCACACAAACACACATGCATATACTCGCACACACATACACATGCACTCATACCACACAGGTACACACGTGTACACACACACACACATACTCAGTGGAAGCTGCTAATTCTAGAACATTAGTCTTTTTCAACTGGCTCAAGAGAAAGTGGTTTTTCTGTGAGACTAAAGAATTAATAAGAATATGGTAACGTGGAAAAAAGACTAAATTTCTCAAATTTGTATTATATTATATAAGTAAAACACAAATGAATCAAAATTCAATATTTTTGTATGTGGCAACTAGCTGGCCCTGGAGATAATGGTAATTTCCTTTGTCTGTTCTAATCCAAGCACACATCATAGCAGCACAGCATGGAGAAATGGAGAAGGCTCTCAGCAGAAGCAGCTCACCAGCATGGGGTGTAAAGCATCAGGTTTTAATGGAATCCTGGAACTTGGTGCTTATGCTTTAAATTAAGCTCTGGGCTTTTGTCACTGTTATTTGTTTTGCTTGCCTAGGCTTTTTTTTTTAATATTTATTTTATTTATTCTTTTCTCATATATTACAACCACAGTTTTCCCCTCCCTCCACCCTTCCCAGTCCCCCTCATCTCCTCTCTCCTTGAGATCCACTCCTCCTGTTGCCCTTTGGAAAAGAGCAGGCCTTCCAGGAATATCAACCAAACATGACATAACAGGTAACAGTAAGACTAAGCACAAGCACTCTTATCGAGCCTGGACGAGGCAACACAGGAGTGGGGAAAGGGTCCCAAGAGCAGATGACAGAGTCAGAGACACCCTACTCCCACTGCTTGCTTGGGCTTTGAGGCACTATCTCACTACATATGTATATAGCCCAGACTGGCCATGAATTCTCAGCCATCTGCCTGCCTCAGCCTTCTGCGTGCTAGGATTCCAAGCCATGTACTACTGTGCCCAGCTGCATGAAGGTCTTTAAACAACCAGGTAAAGGGAGTGGTATTTGATTGTGAGAGCCAACTTCATCCAGGATAATATCCTTTTGTGTATCTCCTCATACCCTAGTGGCAATAATGTTAAGTCAATAATGACACACCTTGAGCCAAGAGAGCTAGGGCTTTAAGACAGCATATCCTGTTTGAGTTAGTTTGGCTTTTGTTCACTAACAATTAAAAAAAGAAAAACACTGTGCTGTTTCTCTGTTACTGAATATATAAATTATAAGAGATGAAGGCAAGTGAAACTTACATCTTTAAGGACAAGGGAACATAACAAAGACGTTGACTAAAATGACCTGGTGCTGGATATGGAAGAGAGTATTTGCATCTCCATGCTTATTATATCCCCAGAAGGAGCTCACTGAACTCATCATCTGTCAATCTGGCAGCTCAGAGAAAACATGGAAACACACTGTGGTTCCTTTTATAAATTTTCTTAAATGAAAATCTTTAGACACAATCAAAACTAGGCTTTACACTATAATGGATCCCTAGATACCAACCACCCAGCTTCAGCAATTATTTTAGAACTAATTTTAAGTTTGTATTTCAGCAGTACTAAAACCAATTGAGCCTTCTAAACATTACATCATTGTAAGTTAATACCAAACACTGAGCCCATCTATGCTTCGCTAACTCAATGTACTATCACTCACAGAACTATTGCAGAAATATAATCAATTCTGCTTTCACACTTAACATATTTTCTCTAAACTATGGCACTCTTGTCAGTAATGACATATGTAAGAACTGTCATTAATTAGTCAAAACAATTCCTTATAAATAAAACACTGTGGTTAAGAAATGAACCACATTCTTCTTAGCCTATAATATGTTCTTATTTCTCTTTAATATCTACATTCAAACAACCAACTAGTATGTAAAGAACTGTAAAGAGAAGCTAAGAACAAGGGCACAAACAGACTGTATAGTTCACACCACAGGAATGATGGGCAAGACAGGGGACCTGAAAAAGCACACCATCCGTTGACAGACCAGCACACCAAACACTGTCTCCAACTGGTGCCTCAGGAACTAGTAGCATTCTCAGATAAGGTCCAGTCCTTAACAGAGGCCCAGTGTCTTTTCATTATTTCTGCTTCTTTGCAAGTTTTAGACAGCATGCAGTTAAAAACTTAATTTTAGAATGAACTTGGGACCAGTCAGGAAGAATCACCAGCCACATGGAAAAATGATAATGTTACTCCATTTAATCCAGTGAAATCTTCAACTTACCACTTTCACTTGGAAATCTTTCCTACTAAATTCTAAACTTAGGGGTTAAATACAAATACATCAATGAAAATCAATTTTAACCAAAAAGAGTTATTATAAAACAGTATTAAAATTAGCATTACAACATAAAAAGACAAGATAATTCTCAAAATGACCTTTCTACATTGATTTCTAGAATTTCAAGCTTTAACTCAGCAACTTCTCTTGTCAAAGAGAGCAGCACAGCCAGGATGACCCCTAATGCAAAAGGTTTAAAAAGCACAATTGTCTCTAACAACTGACATCTGCATGAAATGTCTGAGTCAAATAAATCAGAAATGCTAATAAGAGAAAAAAAGATGAACATAAGATTAGGAGAGACGGGAGCTGGAGAGATGGCTCAGTGGTTAAGAGCACTGGCTGCTCCTTCAGAAGATCCGGTTTCAATTCCCAGCAACCACATGACAGCTCACTGTTATTCCACTTCCAGGGTATCCAACACACTCACACAGACATACATGTAGGCAAAACACCAATAATATGAAACAAAAATAAATATATTATTAAAAGAAAAAGATTGGGAGAAATAATTATATTTGACTTTTCCAGCCAAAGACAAGAGCTTTAAACAAATTAAGGACAATTTAAATGAATTGCCTTTATAGGTGAAACATGCCCCATTTTCTTTATGGTCCATAGCATTTGTTTCTAGATTATCTCACAGAGTTTAGCACAAGAATCAGAAACTTGTTATTATATTTTAAGATTTAATATAAATATCAACATACAGCACTCATCTCTTACTTTAGCCCAAAGTCAAATAACACAATTAACAATGCCCTAAGCTCACTGTGACTCAGGAAATGAGAGGCTTTTTACTGCACATGATGAAAGGCTGTCTTCAGGGCAGCTTCACTACATGCCATGAATACAACTGTGTCAGGGGCAGCCCTGCTAATACACTGAAGGCCTAAAATCAGTCAAAGGCCTAAAATCAGCCAAAGGCCTAAAATCAGCAATAGGCCTGACATACATGCCTGCTAACACAAAGTCTTGGGTCTCTGTGGAAAAACACTGAAACAGATGCCTAGAAGCTATTGTAAACAAGCAGCTTTGGTGGAAAATTGTCAGGCTGAATAGTTATAGACCTTGCAGATAGGCAACCTTGGTGAATAGTACCAACTTAGATAAGGACACGTGAATCATAGTCAGAGTCATAGTGACATGTCCCCTGAACCTTCACCCAGCCGATACTCTGGTCTGGAAGATATCTGTACTCCCCCTGAACACCTGCACTCCTGTGTCTTCCCCTTCCCCACATCCTACCTTTTTTGTGTATATGACCCCTGAGTGAAAAAAGTAAAATCAGTGATTTAATCAGACTATAGACAGATCGCCATTTTTGCGTCTTTGCCTGTCCCCCCTCACTCCCCTGCTCTCTTTCAGGTGACCTCCCCAGACCCCCATTTAATGCCCTGCTGGCCAGGACATTTTGGCACCCAACATGAGGCTTGAACCCACGACCCTGAGATTAAGAGTCTCATGCCCTACTGACTGAGCTAGCTGAACCAACATAAGGACTGAAACATGGATGTCTGATCTCTAGCAGCCTGCAAGGCAATCCTGTTATGATGTTGGCCTCCAATGGAAACACTAGAAGTCTACAGTGTCCCATGTATCTGAATCACAGCGTTTGGTAGGTTAGATGGAATCAGTTCATTTTTCCCTTATGGCATCAATTCTCAATCTGTGGGTCATGACCACTTTAGGTCTCACATATCAGATACTTATATTATAATTCATAGCACTAGCAAAATTACAGTTATGAAATAGCAATGAAATAATTTTATGGTTGGGGATCATCACAACATGAGAAACTGTATTAAAGGGTCACAGCATTAGGAAGGTCGAGAACCATCACCTTGCGGTGTCTTCAACTTAATGTAAGTGTGTCTAGGGGTACAACCCATCATAAGGTGATGACCTCTACAGCACTGAAGAAGCAAAGAGGAAACACAGGGTGAGAGAACATTAGCAATGATTTATATCAGACAAAAGCATAGCCAGCACACAAACAACTCTATACCACTTACTCAATAACAATACAAACCCAGCTAACATCATTAATCAGAAAAGTTCAAATAAAAACCACAATGAAACATCACTACTTGATGAGATAGAAGAGTAGTAAGAATGTAGGGCAACCATGAGTAGAGCTGTACAATTACACCCACTAGTACTCCAGTTCCTGCTCATAGTCCTAAACGGTTAACAAACAGAACTGAAACCCACCACAATGGCATTGGAAGTCAGTCAATTTCTAAGAATATACCCAGGTGGAGGGAAAAAAAATCACCATACAAACAATGCTCCCACAGCACACCGTAACCTACAGTCAACTCACTTTACATTGTTCTTATGACATACACCAACAGGACCAGATAGTCTCAAAAGAGGGTCTTAAAGGGTACACTCTGTGGGAACATATTTGATATTTGGAAGTTATATGCCAAATAAGAATTTTGCACTCACAAAAGGGAAGAGGGCCCCTTAATTGTGAGCTACAGGTTTTCAAAGCAAAGAAAAACATCAACAGTCTTTTGGATCCAAACCCGTCTTTTTATGATGGAAAGAAAGCTCTTTTGCAGGCTGGAGGCCTTTAACTCTTAACCTTAAATCTTCAATAACTTTTAACATTCATTCGTTCAAATTACTATGTTGGAATCACTAGGACAGATAAAGAGGAAGCAGAGACTGATAAAAGCCAAGGCTCTTCAGTTCATCAATGAAAGGTTAAAACAGGAACAATTTTAACATAACATAGAGAATAGTATGCCAGGTAAGAATGTTTTTATTTTTAATTTTTTTAGTACTCTAGAAATCTGACAGAAAACATCCACCTCATTAAAAAGACACAAAAAACTCTTCAGGAAAGTTAACCATGAGCAGTGCCTTTGAGCTAAAAAGGCAGGAGAGGTTCACTGCATTGAGGTGAGTGTGGAAAGCATGCGACAGAAGAGAGGTGGCCTGCTGAGGCCTGCCGGGCAGCACCTCGTAGCCAGGGTCAGTAGAAGAGCAGCATTGTTGGTAAAAGGAGGAGATAAGATGAACAAAACAACTCAGGGAGACAGGAAAGAGAGGTGGGCCCTACTACATTCTCCTCTCTAATATGAATAGCCAAGTAGAAGGTATTCTTTTATCTTGATTCAGAGAAAATTTGGTGACTCACAATGATTTCTTTTCTGAATGAAAATCCCTTACCTTGAGGAGCGGGACTTACACTTGACTCATTTTCATATCCTCCAATGCCTTCGGCAGGAATGCCAACCAAGTATCTTGAATGACTCAATACTTGAATGACCACACTGACCATCTTACTTAACTCTCCTGAGTGTCAAGCATTCATCTCTACCTGAAGTTACCAATTTCTAAAAACGCTATGGCATATATTCTAGGGCTGGGCAGGCTACTCATCTCTGTTATCCCAGGACAAAAGGAGCCATAGACAAATACATAAATGAATGAGCATGAGTGAGTTTTAATAAAACTTTATTTATAAAAAGCAGGATGTATTTGTTCCACAGATAAGTTTTCCAACACTTTATACAAATATAAATATAAAAGACTACACTCTATGAAAACGCAAGAGCAACAAGTGCTCTGAACCACTAACCCATCTTTCCAGCTCTCAAATAACTTTTTATTGCAAAACTTTCATAAAAATTCCCCCCCAAAAAAAGACAAAAAAGAGGTATACACAAGGACAACTTGGGTACACAACAACATACCTAATAATCTATACCTTTATATACGTCTACCTGACTCTTCTCAGCAGATGTTGCCCTGTGGCTTTGTTTTTCATCCAGAAAGGAAGCGAGTTACAGTAGGCAATTATAGACTCTAATTCGGCAATCTACAGAACTGCTCCAATTGAAATTTAGAAAGCTTTGAGTTCTATCTATAGAACAAAGTACAAGTTACAAAGTGTGGGGGGAAATTATCTAATATATTAGAATAAGAAAGATAATCTAAGCCAGAAGAGGTGGCAGACACATTCAACCCAAGCACTTGGGAGGCAAAGGCAGGCAGATCTCTGTGAGTTCGAGGCCAGCCTGATCTACAGAGTGAGTGCCAAGACAGCCAGGACTACACAGAGAAACACTGTCTTGAAAGGAAGGAAGGAAGGAAAGAAGGAAGGAAGGAAGGAAGGAAGGAAGGAAGGAAGGAAGGAAGGAAGAAGTAAGAAAAAAAGGTAATTTAATATCTGACATAATTGAACCAATAACCACAAAAGTTCTAACATTAATCAAAATCATATTTTAGTTCCCAAAAACTTAGGTTTCAGTGTCATCTTGAGCATAATTAGATCTAAAAATTTTATATTTGTATACATTATATATTATATTATACTTTATATACAATATATATTACATATAAAAATAATTATATATCATTAGTTTTATATAAATATAGGTTAATCCGCCTAACTAGGATATGCCATGAAGACTACACTTAGACCATTTAAAAATGCTTTTCCCAAAATAAAGCCAATAGGATCTGATCATGTTACCATTTGGAATAAAAATGGGAAAAAAATTAAATCTTACTTCTGGTCTCATTTCCTATGCTCATGATATAAAAGTATAACTGTAATAAGTCAACAAACAACCTGGCCTATTTACATAAATATTTATTTTTATTTTTTAATTACATGTATGCATGTGTGTCTGTGTGGAGTATGTGCGCATGAGTGCAAATGCACACAGAAGCCAGAAGTGGGAGTCATGTCTATAGAGCTGGGGTGCTGCTAGTTACCATATTTAGGTCTTCTGCTCTTAACCACCAAGCCTTCTCTCCAGCCCCCCATTTACAATTTAAAGTCAGATCAAATAATGTCACAAATGGATCAGAGTTGCAACTTTAATTCTTCTCCATTCTCATAATTACTCATCAAGACCTGGATTACAGAATGAAAACATTCACTTTTAACAATCATCAAAAAGTCAGTAAATCAATTAGAATTCTATAATTCAGGAGTCTAACATTAGCAACTCGTGTCTGGATGCTGCTTTCTAGAATAAGGCAATCATTTCTGGCTTGTCACAGACTTACCAAACACTTTGCAAACTCTTTGTTTTCTGACAGGAATCCATAACCTGGGTGTACCTTTGGGGAAAAAAAAAAAAAAAGGTTGTTTTAGCTTTGTTACATTGTAAGTCTGTCTAAGCCACAAGGTATCCACTGTTTAAGTGTGTTGAAGGTGACTTCCTCACTGACTAGCTCATTTCACTTTTCTGAGTAGAGAATCAAATTCCTCCTTTACTCTGTCAGCAGACCATAGTGGCATCTACCTGATAGATACTTGTGACAGAGTTCTTGTCTACTCCATCAACAGAAACTCACCACTCACCTGACTTTTCCTGAGGCTGCTCAACAAATTTAAAGACCTTCCCAAGGGCTAGTGGGCCAAAGAGCTGTGATCTACAAACCTTTGGCAAAAGATGAAAACCTCAGGAGCAGCTGCTCTCAAGCCATGCTGTCAGGGTGTGGTGGCACGTGCCTTTAAGCCTAACACAAACAGGACCCCAGCCTGGTCTACATAGTGATTTCCAGGCTAACCAGGACTATGTATGTAGAGGAACCCTGCCGAAAGAAAGAAAGAAAGGAAGGAAGGAAGGAAGGAAGGAAGGAAGGAAGGAAGGAAGGAAGGAGAGAAGGAGGGAGGGAGGGAGGAAGGAAGGAAGGAAGGAAAGAAAAGAAAGAGAAAGAGAGGAAGAGAGGAGGAAGAAAAGAAGAGAGGAAAAAGAGAGGAAGAGAGGAAGAGAGGAGAGGAAGAAGAGAGGAAGAGAGGAAGGGAAGTAGAGAGGGAGAGAGGAGAGGAAGGAGGGAGGGAGGGAGGGAGGGAGGGAGGGAGGGAGGGAGGGAGGGAGGGAGGAAGGAAGGAAGGAAAGAAGGAAGGAAGGAAAGCAAGCAAGCCCAAGCTCTAAGTCCCACAGTACATCTTATTCCCAACAGAAAAACATGTTCAAAAGCTCCCCAGAGCCTGTCAAATTGCACCCAAATAGACATTTGGTTTAACTTGTACTTTTGTACCATCTAGTTTTTTTCCTTCTGGTAACTATCCTTTCTCTCCTCACTCCACATTTGGCCATCCACAATTAGTCTGTGCTATGTTCCCCATAAACCACAGTGTACAGTCTAACCACTCTACCACACAGACAACCATAAGCCACGCCAACATCAGTCAGTGTTGAAGCAATCTAAGGTAAAATACTTCTGCTAAAAGGAGACCCAGGTTCCTGAAGGAGCCAGAATTGGAACCTGAAACAGCTACAAATCTGATGTTTGAACACAATCAAAGTGTCATGGACATAGGACAGAACAATTTAACCACTGAACAATAAGAAAAGACTTATTCCCGCATTTCATCCCAATAGAAAATTCCACTGGAGACTTCTGACAATCGGGGGGTTAAAACAATACAAACAGTCCTACTGTTAAGTGCTTATATGCTTTAAGGATCCATATATGGAATCATAGAATAGGGGTTTTATTTAAACACTTCTTTCTAAGGAAATGAGCAGAGCGGTGAAGCGGTGAAGCACTTCTGGCTAGTGCCAGATAGCGCTGACTTTAACATTAAGTGGAAAGTTAGTTCTCTGATTAAAAGCAACAAGCAAAAATTACTATACCTGATGTCAGAAACTAGTTTTTTTTCCTTGGATTTGACACCATCCAACCCAAATTAGGGGTGGAGAAAGGACTTAGCAATCTAAACTATTAGCATTTTGTTGACACTAACAAACTGAGATAATTAGCAAATAGACATTTTATTTCTAGCAAAGAAACTAAGTGTGCACAATTTTTAAATGACTAAATTGGAATTTAAACAGTTTTTTCAGAACCTGCTTATAATACAGAAGTTTGGGAGCTTTTTTTTTTAATGCTCTTATTACACTGAAAGGGTTAAAACTCAAAACTAATTGGGATTTCTTTCTTCCTGGTAAATGTGGAACTGAACTGAAGCTGCTCCCTGGTGTGAGAGCTGAACCCAGCAGCCACCTGCAGCATCAGCCACCAGCACTGCCAGATGCTACAAAGCCTTTGATTTCCAGTAGCGAATCCAACCACATTTAACTCATGTGACACAAACTAACTGCAACAGCGTTTTCAATCATTCTTCCTTATTTTTTCTAACACAAACTCTAGCTTTCTGCTCACTGCATATGAAACAGCTGCAGTAGATAGGTTCATTCAGACTCACAGCTTGGGCCCTGGTTTTCTTAATGGCTTCCATGATGGCATCCATGTTGAGGTAGCTTTTACTGGTGGGAGCTGGGCCAACACAGACAGCCTCATCCGCCATTTTCACATGAACCTAAAGAGAAAAATCCCTGTATTAACAGATGCTCTGTAAAAAGAATTACAATCACCCATCAGCAGATGCAAAACTGCAAATCTGATTGTTTCACAGTTATCCATAGAATCAAATTTCTCTTCAAATATGCACTGAAAACAATAATGCAGCAAAAAGGTTCAGGGTTGACATCACCCATGACTTCTTTTAGTACGCTTGCCTAACCAAACAGTTTCTATAACACACCTGTATCCCCCTCTCTGGTTCATCCATGCATAAATATGACACCAAACAGTACCTCACTACATGGAACCAGACTGGCCCAATATTTTAATAACAGGCGCATTCATGCCCAGTTCTGAGCAAGCTCCCCAGGAAGTGGGGATAATTAGAGGGACTGAATGGATGGATGCAATGAGTCCCTGCACAGCATCAGGTCGGCACCAGGCTCAAATTAAAGCCCAGGACTAAAGAGTTCAATATCATAACACATGAACCAGAAAATTCTGAGAAACACTTAAATACTCTCACATTAGAGCCTTATCCATTTTACACTTCGTCTTTGAAAAAAGGGAAGAAGATGTGTGTACTAAGTGCTCAATCTATTTAAATTCACCAAATTCAGGCATATGCTTCTGTTTTTAAGACAACTCACTTAACAGTGTTTTACTTTATGTGTTTTTGCTTAAAAGGAGACTAGGTAGGCAGGCATTCAATAGTGAAAAGAATAAACTGTCTAATTTCAAAAGGAATCTACCCTTTTTAAAATAGTCACAGTGGGCTTTTGAGCTGGTGTCTTCTAATGATTTTATAGCTTTAGAAACTCACAGTCAGATTAATTATTTTGAAAGGCACATACATAAAACCGGGCATAAACATACACCTGAAGATTCATGATCCACTTCTCCACTGAAGGAGGAAATCTACAGTAGAAAACATTTCAGTGTTTCTAAGTTATAACCTTCAGTTTTGAACTAATTTTTAAAAACCACTTTTTGAAATAAGATCTGAAGATTAACAAAGTAGCCTTTTAGAAATGAATCTGAATTACTTTTATTAATTCAATGAAAATTCTCCAATTAAGTAATAAAGTCATTGCACATTGAAAGGTAAATGATAACTTGCTCAAAAAGTTACAGATCAATATCTTAATATGAGACACTCAAATACTTACACTCCTTTAACGGAGAAAATGCCAAGCCTGACTTCACAGGCTTTTGAACACTCTGCCTTTCCAAGCAGGCTCTCTCCCTCTGCTTAGCTCTGCCTAGCTTACTCTCAGCTCCATGTTTTTTCTGTTGTTCTCAGACATCGAAGACGCTGCTGTTATCAACTTTGTTGATGTGATTAAAGCTGTGAGTTTTGAAAACCTTGAAACCTAATGATGCTTTTGAAAGAATGCGTGCTCCAGGTAAGCATAGCTACGAAAGTTAAATGCACACTTACTTTATATAATTTATTTCTCTCGTGATGTGCTGAATTTTTTCCTGGGCACTTCACATTTGGGTGACCTTCCTTTAATCTGAACTCTCACAAATGCTGGCAATGAATCACATTCCACCTAAGAATTTCATTTTATCATCTTTACCATCTATGTTATTATGATGTGCGTATTTTCTTCACAAATCCTGATGATATACAAGAGAAAGACTATGTTTTAAATTATTTTTAAAATCTCCCAACAATGTTATGTGCTAAAAGATTCAGGATAAAAATTTATTTCATAACTTGTATTATTAAATGGTAAAACTGTTTTACTTAAGCCACAACAGTAAGTCGTTGTCTTTGAAAACAGAGTTTAGCTACACCCAAAGGACACTTTCTCAGCCAAAGGATCTGGCAAGTGCCACGTGTATGGTGGGAAAAAAATTAAAAGATACACATATGCCCAAAATCTCTATGATGAACACACACAGAAACAGGGAAAGGAGGACTCTGATGGCCCTGGGACTGTGGACTCCAGTCTTCTCTAACTTCCATGATGCTACACACGTGACCTTATGCTGCACATGTGACCTTTCTTTTCTGTTGCTCTTTAGCTACCACAGTACACATGCTCTCCTGCATTTTCACAGACCCCATGTAAATATACCAAGGACAAGCTTAGTGTCTAACATGTTGCTGCTGATGATTCATACTGCTCTAATAAATACTCCGATACCTTACACATCCCAAGGTCAAAACTGCAATGAACTTGACAGATAAGGGATACACACACACATTCTAAAAAGGTTACTTCTCTTTCTCAGGAATAAATTTAACTACAGGTTATATATATCTCAACAAACTTATAATCTAGCCTAGGGTCAGAACTGATAGACTAAGTCCCTTGGGGTGGGGCTGGGGACCATCTAGAATTTCCTTCACCTCATTTACCACAGAGATAGTAACAAAATGAAGTGGAAAGGCTAGTTTTTAAAACTTCTGAAACTGGGCCAGGCCTTTAATCACAACTCTTAAGAGGCAGAGAAAGGAAGATCTCTGCAAGTTTGAGGCCAACATGATCTACATAGTGAATTTCCCAGTAAGACCTTGTTCCAAAAAAGCTTTTGAAATGTCAGTTGAGATACCAGGTGAATAATGTTGTTGTTGTTATTGTTGTACACCGTATGTGAGGTACTTTCTTTGGTTTAATTTTATTTTTCAACTTTGTAGAAGCACCTGTACAATTCTGAAGAGACTTTGCTTACCAAAGTTTTTATGTTTCAAAAATTTCAGCATCTTAAAAAACAAATTTTAAGTAATTTAATAAAAAAGGAAGAAAATATAGCTATCATAGACTCTAAAGTAAAGCAAATTAATCCAATGAGATTTGCTATAGTTAAAAAAGAACAACATGTTGGTAGTAAGACTGCTCCATACCCCCAAAAAATCAAGTGTTTTTCAAAAGAGACTGCTAGGTTTTATTCATGCACAAACAGTTTTACATTTTTATTCTATTATTTTTAATTCTTTGTAGAAGAGTTGCTTGGATCAGACTGTTTTTCCTAAGTAATGAGCTTCAAGGGTGTTATTTTTAAACTTACAGGACTGATAAAGAATTATCTTCCCATTGTCTTTTTGAAAATAAAATTATGCTTGTCTAGCATGCATAAGGCCTTGGGTTCAAGAGCTAGCACCACACATGCAAAGATCTAATTACTTAAATATGTGGATACAGACAAATTAAGACTGGTGTCTAAATTTTAAAACTTTGGATTAATAAAAAAAAATCTATATCAACAAATGAGATGTTGTTGAAGAAAAGGTTTAACACAATGGGCAGGAATAAAAGTATTCCCAGGACAAAAAGAGCTAGCATAATCAAGCTATATATGCCATTTTTGAAGCCTGACCAAAATAGAAATACTGATCTCAGGCCATGAGTAATTTTATCAGCAGTATCTACCACATCAACACTCAGTAGAGCAGCATTCTTGAAATTTATAAGCTCCTTATGTATCATTAAAACATACCAAGAGGTGTTAGGATTATGCCAAATACACTGTACATGTCATTAAACTTCTTCCTAATTATAATGACTACCACTGTAACTTGTAGAACTAACATGAATCCAATGATATTTGACATAACACTTAAGATGGCCTTCCAGTAATTTGAATAGAATAAAGAGCATCAATCCATTCTTCCAAATGCCTATCTAAATCCTCTGGTATATTCAACACATTAGTAGCATTTTTTGCTAAATGATTAACAAAAGTAGCTGTCTTAACTTCTTGTGTCACAGCAATTGCAGAAGCAGTGGTGTTAGCAATTAATGTAATTAAAGTTGTTATACCAGCAATGATCCAGCCCACTACCCTCTTGCTTCTGCTTAAAGCCTGACTCATTTCTTTTTTTTTTTTTTTTTTAAAGATTTATTTATTTATTATTTCTGAATACACTGTAGCTGTCTTCAGACACACCAGAAGAGGGCATCAGATCTCATTACAGATGGTTGTGAGCCACCATGTGGTTGCTGGGATTTGAACTCAGGACCTCTGGAAGTGCAGTCAGTGCTCTTAACCACTGAGCCATCTCTCCAGCCCAGCCTGACTCATTTCTTTCACTACTTGCAAGCTATTTTCCTTCCCATTGTGTTAAAGCTTTTCTTCAACAACATCAATATGTTGGCAGCAAAGTACATGGCTTGAACCTGAAAATGGACCCACAGAGTTATTAAATTAACAGGCTGGCAAGCCAAAGACAGGTAAGATTCTGCACAGAGCCTTACCAACCTAAGACATAAGTGCATTGCTTTTGATAATGCATCTTCCATGGTGATTAAGGAAGGCATTCATGTCAGAACAACCTAAGACAGGCTCAGTCTTGTTAGTGAAATGAAAAAGAGGGAGAGGCAGAGAGCCTTTGGGGCTGCTTGGCAAGAATCTGACATGGGCCAAGGACAAGGAAATGGGCTGTTTGGCAGGAATATGACATTGGCCAAGGACAAGGAAGTAGGCGTCAGGCAGGAATCTGACATTAGGCTAGAACAAAGAAATAATCTCAGGCAGGAACCTAAATACTAGGCTAGAACAAAGAGGTAATTTCAGACAGGAATCTAAATTTTAGGCTAGAACAAGGAAGTAGGCTTCAGACATGAAAATGACCGTGGGCTAGGACAGGGAAGTAGACTCAGATACTTTGGCCATCCTGATAAGCCCTTAGAAACAGTGATCATGGGAGTGTTCACATGCCTTTTCTCTGACTATTTGTGTTTATTGTATTGCTTGTTCCTTGACTATTTGTATCTATTGTATTGCTAGACACTCAACCTAGAACTGACCTTACTACATGCATGTAATTAAAATGATATAAAAGCATAGAGGAGGGGGAATGGGATGGGGGTTCTAGGGAGGGGAAATGGGGAAAGGGGATGACATCTGAATTGTAAATAAACAAAATATCCAATAAAAGAAGTGAAATGCCTGAGATATGTCAAAAATATTCCAATTACCTCCTATGTTTATCAAGAAAACTGTACCTTAGTGTGTAAAAACAAATGTACTGGGCCACATAGCAGGAGTTGAAAACTTCCATTCAGCATAAAATGTAATGGTCTGAATGGAAGTTTTCAACACCTTCTAAACTAGTACTGTCTGAAACATGAAGATACATCTTGTCTGTAGTACTCCAAAGCATACGTCTCCATAGGCTCTAACTCCAACAGGATGGACAGAAATATATGTGTCTTCCATGTGATAACCTTCAAAGCAAAATACTGCCCACAACACCAACAGGCTGACAAAATGGAGACTAAAGAAAAATTCTTGCCTGAATCAGCAGGGCTCACCCAATCCAACCAGACATCAGGATCCACCAAATCTAATTCAAATATCACTAACCTGAAAATTACTAAGAACTGGAAAGATGAAGAGAGGAAAAATCAACCACACAATGTAACGTTGAAGCATTAAAAAGAGTTACTTTCAAGCAATCAGATAAACTCCTATTTCTGAAGAGATAATTTTTTTTTTTTTTTTTTTTGGTTTTTCGAGACAGGGTTTCTCTGTATAGCCCGGGCTGCCCTGGAACTCACTCTGTAGACCAGGCTGGCCTCGAACTCAGAAATCCGCCTGCCTCTGCCTCCCGAGTGCTGGGATTAAAGGCATGCGCCACCACCGCCCGGCCAATGAAGAGATAATTTGATCTCTGCACTTGCTTTGGTTACATTTTATTAAAGTAACATATTTAGTTCAGGGTTATTTTGAATGATAGAATTAAGGATTTTGCTACTTTTCTAAGTATAAATCTCAACATTAAAAATGACAAGAACAAAAGAGCTACAAAATTTATGAACCATTTTTTTTATGTATATGGAGTATTTGTTTGCATGTACACTATATGCATGCAGACTTCACAGAGAACAGAAGAGGGGGTTAGATACCCTGGAACTGGAATTACAGAGAGTTGAGGGCCACCATGTGGGTGCTGGGAATCAAATCTCATCTTCTGGAAGAACAATAAGCTCATAACCACTGAGTCATCTGTCCAGTTCCCTGGCCCATTTTCTATGTCCTGTTTTTTTGTTGTGGTTTGTTTTGGTTTGGTTTTTTATGTCACAAAAGATAAGTGTTATGGATCAGTCAGGAAGCAAATTCTACTCTGGGTTGCTTACTGTTGTGCTTTAGTCTTTTAAAGTGTCTTGCTGGAATGCAGGGATGTGTTGCTGTCTATCTAGGATACACATACACACATAACACATACACACACACCAAAAGACAAACAAAAAAATAAGACTAGAGGTGTAATACTATAAGTTCTTTGTAGGCATCACGGAAGAGAGGAGTGTGAAGGAGGAAGAGGAGCAGATACTAAGTTCCTAAGCAAAACCTTAGCAAAAGGCATGTCTGTGGAGTTGGTGGGTGCACAGGGACCAAAGAAAAGAATTCTGGGATACAGAAAAGAAGAAACAGAGATGTGCAAGGGACAATAGGATTATGTGTGGGGACTGGTGTCCGGATGCAAACATTGGAAGATGCAGAGTGAGGCCTGAGGTAAGGTTTGGATTTGTTTTCTTTTGTTAACTTGGGGAAACTTTGAGAAAACTGTAAATAAGGAACTAAGAACAGCTATTGAACATGGTTCCTAATTTGCAAGTATTATAAAAACTATAGAATCCTCCCTGAATATGCTATTTTGTGCACATACATGTGCTTCTGTAAGAAAATGCCTGAACATGTAAATACTCCAAACTAAATAACATAGAGCTTATGTCAACATACATTCTATAAAGAGGAACATCTCCAAAGCAAATATAATTGAGCACTTTAATTTTAATCTAATGGAGAAAACACATCTTCAATTTAAAAATTTTTGTATTAGTGGGGTTTTGTTTGTTTGTTTGTTTGTTTCTTCCTTCCTGAGACAAAGTCTCATGTATCCCAGGCTGGCCTCAAACCCATTATGCTGGTAAAAATGACCTTGAATTTCTGATTCTTCTGGCTCTAGTTTCTGAGTTCTGGGATTACAGTTCTGTGCCTCAGTGCCTGGTAGTTTGTGATCCTGGGGATTAAACTCAGATATTATGTCACTGTGTTAGTGAGCTGACTAGCACAGTATGGAGCAGTAACTACCCCACAGCCTGGTTCTGTCATCTTCCCTGACAAACAACTTAGGTCAATATGTTTTTCCTAAGGACTTAGCTGGTATCTGACACTACCAGTGTGCTTGGTGCACTCAGAGCCAGAAGAAGGTGTCAGATTCCCTGGAATATGAGTGAAGGATTAATGTGAGGGCCATGTGGGTGCTAGGACCTGAACCCATGTCTTCTTGTTCTTGCAAGTAACACATACTCTTAACCATGAGCCATCTTTCTACCCCTTAGTTCATTACTGCGTGCGTGTGTGCGTGTGTGCGTGTGTGCGTGTGCGTGTGCGTGTGCGTGTGCGTGTGCGTGTGCGTGTGCGTGTGTGTGTGTGTGTGTGTGTGTGTGTGTGTTTTAAGTCAGGGTTTTTCTATGTAACAGCCCTGGAACTCACTTTGTAGAGTAGGATGGCCTCAAACTCACAGAGGTTCACCTGCTTCTGCCTCCCAAAAGTGTTGAGATTAAAGGTGTATGCCACCACATCTGGAAGGTTACTACTTTTTAATGAACTCACTCATACTTCTGAATTCAACTCAAAATTTCAGGACATTAATAGAATATAGCCATATTCTTTGCCAGAATGGAACATTCAGGAGGCAAAGGCAGGCAGATCTCCATCAATTCAAGACCAGCCTGGTCTACATAGTGAGTTCCAGGCTAGCCAGAGCTACATATTTATTTATCTCAAATAAATTAAATAAGTTAATAATAATAATAATAATAATAATAAATTAATAAAACCTACAATCAATTCCCTTTGTGTTGTTTTTATGACACTCACCAAAAGGACCAGATATTCTTAAAAGAGCATTTCAAATGGTACATTCTCATGAGAAAATATTTAATGTTATGAAAATTACATGCCAAATAAGAATCTTGCCCTGATGTACATGCAAAAAAAAAAAAAGAAAGAAAGAAAGAGAGGCCCTTAATCATAAGCCACATTTTTCATACTTAATGAAAACAGATAGCAATATGAAGTTCTCAAAAAACAAATTATTTAATATATAATTTTGGTATGTGACAATACAACTTATTGAGAGGAAAAACTGCAAATGATCCTCCATTTATAATGGGATACATATCAGTAAGCCCACTGAAAACAAATGATACCACTAGCTGAAAGTATATTAAAGGTCTAGTTCAGTATGTAAATACATATTAATACACAGGACCCACAAGGGGAACAGAGAGAACTGACACCCCAAAGTTGTGTCCTGACACACATCCACACTCAAAGAACTAAAGATGTAGCTCAGTTTATAGAGTGCTTGCACAAAACACTGGGTTAGATCCCCAGCACCGCATAAACTGGGCACAGTGTTATATGCCTATAATCACAACACTTGAAAGGTAGAGGTAGGCAGGAGGATCAGAAGTTTAAAGTCGTCCTGTGCCACATAGTGATTTCAAGGCCAATCTGAGAAAAATGCAACTATGTCTCAAAAACAGAAACCAAAAAGGAAATATGCTAACTCCACCTGTCAGCTTTCCGTTACTGTACATGATACCTGAGATGAACCCACTTCTAAGAGGAAACGTTGACTGAAGCTCACTGTTTGGGAGGCGCAGTCTATGATCAACAGGCCTGTGGTAGGAGGTACATAGCGGGGAGTATATGAGAAAGTTACTGTTCCTTCCTGGCCAGTTCAGAAAGGAGCAAAGGAAAGAAGGGGCCTGGAGTCATGATCCCCTTGAGGACGATTCTGCCTCCTAAAGCTTCTGCTGCCTTAGAACAGTTGCAGGCCAGGGACTAGCCTGTCTCAGCATGTCATCTGAGGAACATTTCCAAGCCAAACCCCAGCAACCTAACCTACAGAGCATAGCTTAAATTCTCTGTAAACTATAGTATGTTGGTTGTTTCCTTACTGATTTCAGGGCTAATCAGAGCTTCTGTTTCTTCTACTATCCAGCGTCAGTTTGTTTGTTTGTTTGTTTGTTTGTTTGTTTGTTTGTTTTTAAGGTATTGTATTACATACAGCTAGTCTGGGAAAATATCCACATTCCAAACTTGAATGAGGGTCTCTACAAAGATGTGACACGTTTGCAGAACTGTAAAAATCAAAAACTTTTAAGACAGCTATGAGATGTCAGGAGCCATCTACACACGAAACCTTACAAAGTGGTTTGTGCTGTTTGAAACCAAATCTCCTCACCACTCGGAAAACATTCCAGCTGAGCCACATCAGTACAGCCTCGGGATCTGTAACACTTAATTAGAATAGCTCATGAAAGATACTTGCCTAGAATTAATTATAAAGGCTCCTTTACTCAATATCTAATATCCATTTGGGGAATACAGCATAGACTGAGAATTATTCTATGATTGACTCACAGAATCAACTCAACACACAGTTGTCAACAGAATGAACCACTTCACAATACTGTTTATAAGCAATTTTAACCAAACGTAACACTTCCCTTCTAGAAACATGAGGTTCTTGCTTTTAGAATGCCTGTATGCTCTCTAGCAGACACTCACACTGCCCCCACACTTTATACAAGACTTCCTTAATATGGGCTCTAACTCAGAGAGAGCATTGGATACAACTCCAACATGACCATCTTCAGATAATTTTCCTTCTCCCTTTGAGGCTCCAACCAGACAGTCACCATGATGGCCACATAGAAGCAGCACGGAGAGGCAGAAAGGCCTGGAGTGGCTGGAAATCGAGGCAGCCTGAAGTCCAAAGGGGCACGGAGAACAGGATGATAGCTGAGACAACGTGATCAGCAATCATCAGCTCATGAAGTCACAATGAGAAAACCACATGATGACACACAGTGGAAAGCCACACAAGGACACACACTGCTGACCAACTCTGAGCAGCATCTTGGGAAGCAGGAAACACCAAATGCAAGGGCCAGGTCACTCAGGAGCCTGAGACAAGACAGCTACTGGCTAACAACAGCCACTGGCTAACAACAGGCTAGGGTGGAGTTGCCTGCTCTTTGCTTCAGCTCCTATAGCTTTTGGAGTCAAAATCAGAAGCAGTGTCTGATTAGCCTGCTGTACATGTCTACATCATGACCTTAAGATCCAGACATGGATCCAGAATGCACAATGCCAACTGGGGGCCACTAGGAACTTGCTAGTCACGAGAACTAAGTATTGTTTTGTTAACTCTCTTGGGGGTTTATGGGAAGAGTCAGGGGATGGAGGTAGAATGAGAGAAAACCCAGGAAAGAGAAAAGCAAAGAAGAGGAGGGGGGGGTGGATGAAAGGAACAGATGTTTTAACCCTTCACCATAAACAGGCCCACAGACCAAAATTCCAGATCACAAGACAGACTAAGAAACCACCCACAACTCAGCAGCAAATAAAATAGTCCAGAAGAAATTAATTTTACCAATCTGGCAAAATCTTTCAAATGTTTGAATTTTTCACTAAACTACATTTTGTAATTTCTATACATCTATATATACATCTATAGATCACCATATAAACTTTTCCCTTTGTATGTTAACATGATTGAGACATTGAAAGATTTCCTGACATCTAAACATTCATTCCCCATTCTGTGCATTTCTAGTAAACAACAGGTATCAAGTAATAAACAGAGTATTGAATTTCGATGGTCAACCTGATCACATTAATAAGTACCTCAGCATACCTTTGCGTGCAGCTGTGAGCCGGTTGTGAGTGGCACCGCACCATGGACTGGATAAAAAGAGAAGCCATCTGAGAACTGACATTCCCTTCTCAGCTTCCTAGGTGGTGCCAGAAAACAAGCCACTCCCATTGCCATGCTGTCCCCTCTGTGTGGACTACATCTGTCAGAATTGTGACTTTCAGAATTTGTAGCTTTGGGCCAGGAATTTGGCCATAGGAATGAGAAAGGAAACCAATACAGCACATAACCAATAATGCTGGCACAGGTCACTGCGACATACACAGTTCCTTGTAAACACTACAACATCAGAGTCAAGCTAAGCTGTATTTGATTACTTTTACGAATAGGTAGGACTCCCAGCCCTCCTTAAATAAATGCTTAGAGAAAAATAAGGCCATGATTAGGTCTTATTTCACATCACAAGGTATGATAACGTTAGAATATACTCATTCCTTTGAAAGTGCCATTCAAAATCACTGTGTATATATTGCTAGAGATCAAACTCGGGTGGGTTATTCACAACAGGCAAACACTGGATTACTGAGCTGCAGCCCCAGTCTCAACTTCTGATCTGTAAAAAGTGATTTGAGAAATCTGCCCTTTATAATAATGGAAGAGTATGTCCCAAGACCTTCTTAATTTTTTGCTAATAAGAAATTTTGCTGAAAAAGCCAAGTTGTTAAATGTTGGTATAGTAAACAGAAGAACAAGGGCTGTAGCTGTCTGGGGCTGTTAGATGAACTTTGCTGTCCGGGTGAGAGAATAATAATAGGAATAATAACAATGTTCTTTTTTAAACAAAATTTTAAGACCAAAAGAGTAAAATGTTGTAAGTCCCTCTTTGGGGGTTGTTTATTTAAAAGTTCTGGCAAGTTCAGGACATGTAGCTTACTGAGAGCATTTGGCAGGCATTTATAAAGCCTTGGGTTCAATTTCCATCATAAAAAAAGAGAAGAAAAGAAGTTGGAACATCCTGTTAAATGGCCAGTTACATGAACATGTAAGTTAATCTAATAATTCATACATGAAGACATTAATACCAAGGCTTTTCTCCTGTCCAGATGCAATTTCTGCCCAATTCCTAGATAAAGTCACAGTCCCTCCTCAGTGAAATGACTGGCTTACTCCAACCCCAGGGGGTTTAAACCATCAGTCATTTAAGCAGCTTGGCTGGGTTTTGACAATTTAGCCTGCTGAGCTCACAGCTCCCAAGGGGAGGGTGTTGGTTGCAAGTTTGACTTCTGTTGCTGCTGACCACTATCACAAAGTGCATAGATAATGGACTTCACTAACAACCACCCAGGGTTAATACTTCAAGTATTAGCCGTAATGTTGCTTTAATTAAGTTAATAAATAAAGGTCACAGTTTGATACAAAGTTTTATTAAATTTGACAGTGTTTACAATTTTTTAAAAACTGTGTGTTCATCTGTACATTGCCCCTATAAAATTGTCTACAGATAAAATACAGTTTGCTTATGGATTTATGCTGCATTTCAGTTTATTTTCTAAAGGGATTCAAATTATTAGCTCCTTTCCCCAAAAATATGTACATTTCTAGCATTTCTAACTGATGGGAGGTGGCTCTCAGCATGCTAGGCACAGAATGGGTCTACCAGGCATAAAGAGACCACCTACTACGCAAAGGAGGCTCCACCTCCATCTGATTCTAGAGCATTTTGATGGTAGAGAAGATTAATGCTTTGATTCTTCTATAGCTTCGTGTATTAAATATTAATTTCTCTCTGAAGTGCTTGAATTATTTTTCATCTTGAAAAATAAAGACGCATAAATTGTAGTTTTGAACCCAAATCATTTATGCAGTAGGAAATGATCCAGAGAACTTATGATAAATATAAGAAAGGGCTAAGCAAATTCTTAAAGGAACATGAAGTCAGAGGCGTACACTCATGTTAAACAGACGGGCACTACTTTAAAATGCAATTCACAGAACTAACACAATTGACACAATTCTCTATTTTTATAAAGACAAAGCAAATTGAGGCTATTTTGTTCAAAATAGGAGAGTGAAGCCTGAATTTAGCTCGTGTACATACTGAATTCAGCAATAATTGTATTTTTTAAATACACAACATGACAGGCGCTATGGTAGATAATAATGAATCAGCATGGGAGCCATTTAATACACGCCTTGATTAACTCATTGCCTGTCCAGCTCGCACAGGCATGCTCACATGTCATAACCGTCACAGCTCCCACCACCCCCGGCACTAGCACTAATTCCCATCACCCCCAGCACTAATCTCCAGCACCTTGATTAGTGCGCAGCTCCCAGACGGCCGTTGCTAATGCTAAGTCATTCTCTTGAAGCCTCCTGCCACTGTTCTGCAGGGTCTCCAATTAAATATAATGTCCCTGATGAGCTATATTAATGTGAACAAATTCCTACCAGGGATCCTATCCTATTCCATTTTGTCCCAAAATGCAGAGGAAGTAATTTAGCTAAGCCAAGATAATCAAAACATTTAAAATTGAGAGAGTTTAATGTTTTTGCAGAATAAGTTTTTCTAAAGACAAAAATAGCAGAAAAAAAAAATGTCTAAATATCTCGAATGCATTCCTCTCCTGATTAGCTCTTCACAGAAAGGCCTAGTGCTTCACATTTGCATAAGTGTATCCTGCTCTAAAAAGAATAGCTAAGTTGTATAAGATAAATGAACAACAGTAAGATTTTAAGCCAATATCCCGTTCAAAAACCCTTGGATTTGCTGGGCCCAGGGGCCCTGGAAGGTAAGCAAGTTCCAGCTACTCAGGAGAGTAAGGATAAAGGAGATCTTAAGCCATTGCACATCCCATAACACCCACCCTCCCCCCCAAAAAAGTTAATAGCATTTTAATTACCTAATCACAAGAGTAAAACTAAATCAATGAAACCAAGTCCTCTCTTCCCTCCAAATGCAGCACAGGAGCGACTAACTACCCAGTGGCTCTGATGGGCCTTTATGTTAAGTAAATTTTTTGCTGAACGATGACAATTAGAAATATCTGTTTAACACTGATAAAAAATATTCAGAATAATCCTAGGGTTTTCAAGTGTGGCCTAACTGTTAGGAAGTGTTATAACCTGAAAAGACCAACTAGAAAATATGGATCACGAGGACCAGTGTCTCAGTACATGCTTTAGTAGACATGGCAACTTAAGAATGTGTTACGAGCCAGGCATGGTGATGCCCTTGGGAGGCAGACGCAGGCAGGTCTCTGTGAGTTCCAGGCCAACCTGGTCTACAAACCAAGCTCCAGGACAGCCAGGGCAATTATATAGAAAAACCCTGTCTAGAAAAAAAAGAAAGACAAAAAACAAACAAACAAAAAGAAAGAAAGTGTTACTTAAGGGGCTGGCAAGATGGTCCAGTGGTCCAGTAAGCAAAGACCCTTAATAACAACTCTGGTGTCCAGAGTTTGATTCCTAGACCCACAGGATGGAAGGAGAAAGACTCCTGCAAATTACCCTCTAACCACACACCTGACATGGTACATACAGCAGGCCTAGAGAAATGGCTCAGCTGTTAAAAGCATTGGCTGCTCTTCCAGGGAACCTGAATCCGATTCCCAGAAACCACAAGGTGGTCCATAACTGTCTGTGTGACTCCAGTACTGGGAGACCTAACAGCCTCTTACGGCCTCTGTGGACAGCAAACATACACATGGTGTTCATGTACGGACATACTTGTAGTCAAAACACTCGCACACATTAGATAGAGAGATGATAGATAGATAGATAGATAGATAGATAGATAGATAGATAGATAGATAATGATAGAGATAAGTAAATAAGTAGATAAATTAATACATGATTTCTGATGATATAATAAGTATATGTAAAAAGAACATGCTACTTAAACATATCAATTTAGGGATAAACATGGTAACACACAAGTCTGAAATCCTAACTACTAGAGAGGCTAAGGCAGGAGGTTCTGTAATTGAAGGTTTTCGTCGACTACAGATGAGTTCAAGGTCACCCTGGAAAACAGAGCAAGACTCCTACCTCAGAGAGAGAAAGAAAGAGAGAGAAAGAGAGAGAGAGAGAGAGAGAGAGAGAGAGAGAGAGAGAGAAGGCACTCTAACTCTTCTCCAGTGTGAAACAGTTGAAAAATTCCTGAAAATCATCTAAAGGAGGAAAATACTCAAAATAATTACATTTCTATTGAATTAATCTTGGTAGGTATCTAAGGTAAAACTGGAGATGTGCTAACCAAGATAAAAATATATTAATTCATAATAATATATATTCAAAGACATGAAATAAAGCTTTTCCATCAACTCCTAAAATGCTAAGTGTTTCCCTCAGATCTTGTATATCACATCATACAGTAATGTATTCTAGTTCCATTTACCTGATCATTACCCTACAGCTTGTTCAGCTGGAACCAACATAACACTAATTACTTAAGCATCACAAAGTCCTATTTGTCCTCTGTTCCTCCCCAGCCAGCAGGGAAATATTATCAAGGGTAGGCATAAAAAGTGATGACTACCTCACCTTACTGTCAGTCATCCCAGAATACTCACAGGAAACACCACTCCATCTCATTATGGAATGCTAAGGCTGAGACTCGGGTACCCACCAAACAGCAGGCGACGTGGGTGCCATAGGAGTCACCATAAACACCTTCCTAATCTTAGAGCCTTGCTTCAAAGCTGTAAATACCAGATATTACTCAATTAAATGGTTGTGGCATGATCAGCAATAAGATGGGAGAACGACAACGATAAGGCCAAAGGTTGAAACACAGAATCATTTTTCTCTTCTGAAATGAAGAGTCTAGACCTTTTCAATTTAGCTTGACTAATCCTTTCTTTCAAATATCAAGTTTCCAACTTTAGTGGTTTAATAGAAAGTATTTTATTCTTTTACTTGAAAAAACATTTTAGAGTTTTCACTTGAAATACAAGGAAGGAGTAGATGGTGGGTATCTGAGTGCATCTGGAGATACAGCTGTCTCTAAAGTCTCCATCTGTTCACTGCTAGACTGTCCACCAAACCAAGGAAACTCCTAGTCACTCAAACAATTACAAACTTCTGATCCCTTACAGTCCTCACCTTCTCTGGGACTGCCTAAAATCTCAGTAAACAGGAACTAGCTCTGCAGAGATGTCCCTCCTGAATTTATAATCAATATAACTATGATAAAACCTTAATTAGCAAGTCAAGAAACTCTCCCACACCAGCCCTCTGCCTGAGATCCAATAGATTTATTCCAGAGCTGTCTCCTTCCCTTCCTCTAACATGAATAGCCCTGGCTTACCCCAACTGAGAATGTGCTTTCCCTGTCAAGTTTCCCGGGAAACCACTAAGCCAGAGGTTCTCAACCTGTAGGTTGAGACCTCTTTGGAAGTTGAATGACCTTTTCACAGGGTTCACCTAAAACCATCAAAAAAACATAGATATTTACATTATGATTCATAATAGTAGCAAGATTACAGTTTTGAAGTAGCAATGAAAATAACATGTTTGGGGATCCCCACAACTTGAGGAACTGTATTAAAGAGTCACAGCACTAGGAAGGTTGAGAGCCACTGCTCCAGGCCATTATTCCATATTTATGCTTTGTGCAATTTCAAAACAAAAATAGTACGTTTACTAGGGTTTAAAATGAAAAACACAAAATAACTCAGAAATTATTAGCATCTAAAATATTTAGTTTCCCTATATAAAATCTGGATGTCCTCATGTAAGTCTTAAATTTTTAATTTTAATTTTCCTGTTAATTCAAATCACATCCCTTGTAGACTAGAAACTCAAAATTATTTTTGTCTTTATTACCCACCATTCTATAGCTCTTGTCTATAGAACACTACTTAGTATGTCTAATAATGCTATTAGGTCATAGCCAAGACGATATGAATGAGATCATCAAGTTCAAAAGAAGCATCAAAAAGGTCCTCAGCCCCTCTGCATGTGAGGTCACAGCTCAAAAGCTTCATTTGCAAAGCAGAAGGGAGGCCCTCACCAAACTTTCCAGTGTCATTATCTCCACTTCTCAATCTCTACAATTATAAAAACTAATTTCTTATTGTTTATAAGCTATCACATTTATGGTATTATGTTGCCATAGTGTGATTAGACTATGACAGAGACCAAGAAAAAAAGCAAGACTCAAACATCTAAAGTCAGGAATGAATATGGTGATATGACCTCCCACTCACAGAAATAAAATGCTAACAAAGAAATACCACAAACAACTTCATACCAATAAACCAGAAAACTTAAATGAAGTAGACAGAATCCTAGAAATATGCAAATTCAGAATAACAACAGAGAATCTACAAAGGAAAAAAAACAAAAACCTACACACAGAGAATCCACATCCAGGTCTCATAGATGAATTGTACCAAACACTTAAATATTGCCAACACTTTACAAGTGTTCACTGCAAAATAGGAAGCTTTTCAATCCACAAGGCTAAGATGTTCAATATTTTTTGTTGTTGTTAGTTGTTTTATTTGTGTTTTATGAGACAGTTTCTCTGTGTAGCCCTGGCTGTCCTGGAACTCACTCTGTAGACCAGGCCAGCCTGGAACTCAGAGACCTGCATGACTCCACCTTTTAAATGCTTAAATTAAATGAGTGAGCCACCACACCCAGCCTACTAAGATATTCTAATACCAACCAAAGACAGGGAAACTAACAAGTAGTGTCTTCCAAAGACAAACAGAAAGCTCAGCTTAGTTACAAAACACAAAGCCAAACCAAAAAATAAGAAAAAAAATTGCATCAATACACATTTACCTAAAGAAAAATTATAATGGTATAGACACTTGCATGAAAAGAATAAAACACTTTATTATAAATGTACCAAAGTAAGCACAGAGCTTGCAGTCTCCAATTAGAGGAGGCCACTCAAAGGAATGAAAGCAACCCAAACAAAATCATCTACAAACACAATACAACCCAATTAAACCTCCAGCGTCCTGCACTAAGGCCCACTCCTCAAACCATCATGAGCAGAAATCTTACGAGAAATAAAAATAACTACTACTGAAATCATCAAATTTTTAAAAAGTTAGCAAAGAATCTAGGTTTTTTTCCAACTCAAACGATATATTCAAAACAAATTTAATTGCTTTTCATTAAAGATACTTTCAATACAACCATCAAATAAATTATGTAGTTAACATTTATTTTCAGTAAATTAGTTTGCAATTCTTTCATCTAGATTTTTGAAAGGGACCTTACAGTAAGACAAAATAAGTAACAGTTACAAATAGAACATTTTTTTAAATCACCATATTTTAAAGATCTTTCTACTAAATTAATTACTGAACTATTAAAAATGACATGAAGAAAAAGAACAGTGCCTTAAAAGTACAGCGGCTCATATCTCAGTCCATAAAGTTCTAACGCTCTGCATCCTTTCCCCCACGGGATCTCTGTCTACTGGTTCATAGTTCGTTACTGTTAAAAAGTGCCTGCTGCGTTAAAAATGCCACATAAAATTATATATCGCTCACTGCTTCATGCCGCACCTTCCTCCGCTCAGATCCGATCAGCATCAAGCTCTCTCTCCTTTTTCAGACTTTCAGATGAACACACTTGGGGAAGAGTAGGCAATGAAGGCGTCCTAGAGACGCTGGAGCCGCACTGGGGAGATGCTCATAAGCAAGCACCGTGCAAACAGCCCATCCACCTCCCAACCTAACGTTCTCGGGCTTTGGTTTAAGCTTTTTCTTGACCAGCAATAAGCCTGGCAAGCTTGGTCTGATCTTGAGGAAAAATTAGTTAAGACATTATAATACTTCCATTGTGTTTGTGACAACTGTGAACTACTAGTTTTAAAAGCCAAATATACCTTTTGCAAGTGAAGGAAAAATAAAGCAAGTAACTTTCACTTCCGTCCTAGTAGAACCAAATTAAGTCCTGATTGAAACTAAATAAAAATATACTTACAGAACTGGCATCAACATCACTGTGAATGGCAACTGTCTTGATACCCATCTTCTTGCAAGTTTTAATAACCTAGTCAAAACATATCACTTGTTATTGCTTTGCTCATATACAAAGGGACTTTAATATATTTCCAAGCAAAACAAAAAATAATTCAAATCCTACTCACCCTACAGGCAATTTCTCCTCTGTTAGCAATGAGAATTTTATCGAAAGTCTGACAAGAAACAAAAAAGAAAATCATTACTATTACTTTGAGATTTTGAAAAAAACAGTATTTTCCACAATTATCAATAAATATATTTCTAGTAAACATTTACTTTCTAGATTAATAGTAAATGCTACAAATAATATGTTCCTTTACAGCCAGAAAGCAATTAAATTAATCTGATTAGATCTGGTCCTATAATAACTTGATTAAAGCATCAATTGACTCGGTTAATTTATTCAACAATTAAACTATATTGATTTCCACAGAATAACATGCCTACCATATCAAAGGCTCTGGATTCAACTTCCAGCACTTGTTGTTCTTACAGAGGACCCAGCACCCACATGGCAGCTCACAACCATCTGTAACTCCAGTTCCTGGGGACCAAATACCCTTTCCTGACTTCCGGGGACACTAGGCACAAGGTGGTATACATACAAACATGATGGTAAGCACTCATACATATAAAATACAAGTAAACAGAAGGGACTCATGTATCTTAGGGAAGATAGTATTTTAGCCTACATGGAAAGTTTAAAATCTTAAAACTGGAAAGTATTAGACTTTATAACACGCATGGCTTATACTACTAGCCTGAGACCATCCTCACTGCCTGGTAAACTCCCAACCTTATGAAACTCTGAGACACTCAGAATCTTGATCACACAGACCCTTAAGATAATCTACTCTTACCCAGGCATGGTGCTGTGAAGTCATTACCTCTCTTTGTCCAAACGGCCACAATAACTGTTGAACAGTATGTATTTCCTAAGGAAAACACACTTACTTACATATGAGCTGCACTTGAAACAGTGAAGTTCTAACTAGTGCTGGAGAGCTCACCCTACTGGTGTGGGTACAGGAGGGCCAGTAGGCTGAACAACTCAGCTACCATCCAGGAGTGAAAGGGCCAATCCTGCATATCCAAAGCTTCAGAATCTCCATGACACAGGGCAACAACAGGATAACAAAGAGGAGTCCAGGTGAAGATCCAGTATTGACAGAGTAGCAGAAGCCAGAGGCCTCGAATCAGACCAATGACTCATGCAGTGAACATTTGCAAGTAAAGATGTGTGGTCAGATGGGTACACTGTGGGACACACTGTGAAACACTACAGCTTCCATGACTAGATGGGTTTTTTGCTTTGATTTTTTTTCTTTATTTTTGTTTTGTATTTTCTTTTGGGAGGATTGCAAGGACAAAGGGCAGAAATGAAGAAACAGGGAGATGGGTAGGATTAGGGTGCATGATGTGAAACTCACAAAGAATCAATAAAAAGTTTTTTAAAAAAAACAAAAACATGTTAGCTAGTGGCTGGTATTCATTCCTGGCACTCATGCCGTACAGCAAAGTAACTTGCTGTCAAGTTAACACCTTGTATACTCAAGCACTGCACAAACTCGATATGGATCATTACATCATCCTTCCAGCCATAAATGTTCTTTTAAATAAATCAGATATGTATGCCTCAAAAACTTTAATTCATTTATTTTTATATGTATGAATGTTGTCTGAATGTATGTATATGCATGTGTGTGCCCGGTACCTGTGGAAGTCAGAAGGAGGTTTTGAACCTCCTGGAAATGGAGCCACAGATAGTTCTAAGGTGCTGGAAACTGAACCCCAGTCCTCTGTAACAGCAACAGTGCTTTAACAGCTGAGCCATCCCTGTGGCCCCTCAGAAAATTTAAAGTACTAAAGATACACTCTGGTCCCTGCACCAAAGGCAACCACTGCTATAAAGATGTTCTTCCAAATAGGCTGCACATGTTCGAGAGTGTACGCGTATGGAAGTAAGCCAACTTTGAATCCCTCCTCCATAAACATCAACACTTACCAGCATCAACTGCACTTTCAGTGGACAGCATGGTGCAATCACAACCAACTGTGCTAAGTGCTATGCTAAAGCTGTATCCAGGATCCTGGGTACAGCAAAGTGGTGGCATGATCAGGATATACAAAGGTAGCCATACTGAAGAAAGAGGGCTGCTCCAAAAAGCTGCAAGAGATTTTTAGTCTGGGCTATACATTTGATAAAATAGGGGACGTCACACAGCAGATAAGGAAAGGACTTACTGCCATTTAAAGAACAGAGACTTTATGTTCTCTGTAGGAGCCACCACTAAGGTAGTACCCTGGAGAAAAGCACAAAAGCAGAACCAGAGCTCAGGACCCTGAATCCTTGCACACAGGGGCTTCTGGGTACCACACGAGTCAGAGCCACCACCCCACCCCCCAGGACTACTCTGTAGCTACAGTAATGATGGTGCAAAGATTCTTGAAGCTCTTCTTAGTCATCTTCTCTGCTTTCTTCCTTCTTTCCTTCTGTTCTCTGTGCTAAGCATATCTACTAGGCTCTAACTGCCAGGCCCTTCTCTCCATTCAGAAAGCATGAGAAGGAATGAGCTTATCTTGTCTCCCAGATGCTCCGTGGAGGAGAGGAAGCAGAACTCTAGTCAGTCACTGAATGCTTCTGAGCAGCAGGATAGCATGACCAGCAAGGGGAACTAGCAGGAAGACCCAGATTCAATGCAGCGTTCATGCCAGAGCACACCGTGACAGACATGAGGAGATTATTGCAGTACAGGCTTTCTTCATCAGCCATAAATGCCACCAGAGATGAAACACATAAAAACACACCCTAACACTGTGCTGGCTCACACTAACTCTGGGCCACTCAAGCCTCCTGATTTCATCAAACAAATTGCCATTAAACTAAGTCCTTGTTTTAATGAGCACATATATGAAACAAATTGACATATTCAAACTTTAAAAAACTCCTTGTAGGGAAACGCACGGTTGCGCACACCTGTCGCTCATCACTGAGACGGCTAAGGGGAGAGGACCATGTGGCCGAGGCCATCGAGGCTACATAATCAGATAACATCTCAAATAAGCAAATAAGTAAAAATGCTTGTCAGTGTATATCTATACAAATAGATGCATTTCTTATTAATAGATATATTTCTCCTACCTTATCTTAACCTGATATGAGTCACTAGTAAAAAGTTGAATTATAAGGAAGGTCAGGTCTCCCCATACCCTGGACTGTAACAACACATAAGACAGTTCAATATTCACGAGAACACTGCAAACCCTTTGGAAGTGTAGCTGGAGGCAATTGTGAGCTGATAGACGTGAGTACTGAGAAACAAACTCTTAACCACCGAAGTCATCTCTCAAGCCCTGAATCCACATTCTAACACCTTTGATGCTAATGAGAAGAAACACCACCAGACTCAAACTGTACTCTACAAATGAAAAAATGGAACAGAGATTGAGCTGCTCTAAAACCTATGAACAGGGGCTGGGGGATGACTCACTGGGTAAGAGCATAAGGACGGGAGTTCAAATCTCTAACAATCACAATAATGCCTGGGCATGGCTACTCAGGGCCTGTAACCCAGGCACAGTGAGAGGGAGAGACAGGAGGATCCTGGGGCTGGCTGCAGGCCTAATCGCAGGTTCAGTGAGATACCCGTCTCAAGGAACCAAGTCAGAGAACGATAGAGCAGGATCCCAGATGTCTTCCTCTGGCCTCAACATGGACATGCATGCATGCACACACATATAAGAAAAGAAAAGAAAAATAGAAAAGAAGCCTATAATACTTCAGCAATGCAATAAATAATCACAATGTCACTACAATTCAATCAGTCCACTGAACATCATGTGGCAACAAGAAAGTAAAACCAGTCTAACTTAGCCATTGAGAGTATTTTTAAAACACTTACTTTTTCTTTAGGCTCATATTCCACAGAACTGAGGCTCCGGGACACCACAAGGCACTGCTGTGAATAGACCGGAGCGTGCTGTTAAAAATAGAAAAAAGGGGAAAGCAGTTAGACTCTTGTGGGTTTTGCCTTCAAAGCCCTAGGTACTTAGTAAGTGAATAAATAATAAAGTGGTGACTTTAAGGATTCTTCAATTTTAACAATGACTAGTAACTAATAAAATGTTCCTTCTTTTATTTGTTGAAGTCATGAGTTATGACTTTTTTCTGGCACAAAAAGGATTTGATGGATAAAAATCCAAAATTATCAAGTTTGCTTCTAGTGTATTGTTAACTATTTCTGGAGAAAGTATGTCTTAATGCCTTAAGACATTAAGAAAATAAGTAATAAAAATTGTAACACACATGGAATGAGGTCTGACTATGCGTATGACTGGATGTCTTTATTACTGGTTTAGGTTTGAATTTTGGTTTTTGGTTTTGAGACAGGGACTCACTGTGTGATCCTGGCTAGCCTGAAAGTAGGTAGACCAGGCTGACCTCAAACTCTCAGAGATCCAAGAGGCTGGTATGTAGGATACACACCATTCTGTCCAGCCAGATGTCTTTACTTACACAAGTGTTTTTCACAAGCTTATGTGTCATTTTATGCTCTCTTTATAGGAATGTCTATTTAAATTCTATAACTATTATTAAAATTCCATTTTCTTTTTTTTATATTTCTCAAGACAGGGTTTCTCTAGGTAGCCTTGGCTATCCTGGAATTTACTCTGTAGATCAGACTGGCCTCAAACTCAGATATCCACCTATCTCTGCCTCCCTCCCGAGTGCTAGGATTAAAGGTGTGTATCACCACCACCAGACTCAAACTAGATTTTCATTCACTGCTGTGTTATATAAGGATCCTTGAGATATTCTAGACTCATATCTTCATTGGCTATATAATCACAATTATTTGATCTTATTCTATACATTTGCGTTTTACTTCCTACATGTCATTTGAAACTTAAAAGTTAATTTTGATTAAATCTAATTTCTTGTTTACCAGTAACGAATTTATGAGGAAGGAATATTATCGTTGTTTATTTTTAAGTCACAACTAATAGACTATTGTCTAAATCAGACAGTTAAAACAAGAAAAGTTGCATAGCCAAGTTTTAAGAAAACGATGTGTTGGGGCAGTATATGGATCTGGGGATAAAAGTGCTTGTCATGCAATTCTGAAGACCTGAGTTTGATCCCTGGAACCCACAGTGGAAGAAAAGAACTGACTCCTGCAATCTGACCTTTTACCTTTACATGGACATGGACTTGCATGTCATGGCACATGCACACACATACACACACATACAAATAGAAACTAAACTTTTAAAAACCTGACTTTTCTAATAGTTACTGGTAAAGATAGATCCAAAAGTGGAAGAGTGGGAAAATACAAACAGCAAAAGGTAGTGAGTACTGCCTCCTAGAATATTCTAAAAACACACTCATACGAGAAAGGGCGTCTTACAGAAATGTTTTAAAGTGAAGCTAAACATATATTTTTTAAAACATGAAGTTTCAGACTGCAAAATGTATTCTCTACTTGAAATAAGAGTAGGAGAGCTTTTGGGCTAATATCCAGTTATCAGTGAGTGCATACCATGTGTGCTCTTTTGTGATTGAGTTACCTCACTCAGGATGATATTTTCTAGTTCCATCCATTTACCTAAGAATTTCTTGAATTCATTGTTTTTAATAGCTGAGTAATACTCCATTGTGTAAATGTACCACATTTTTTGTATCCATTCCTCTGTTGAAGGACATCTGGGTTCTTTCCAGCTTCTTGCTATTATAAATAAGGCTGCTATGAACATAGTGGAGCATGTGTCCTCGTTATATGTTAGAGCATCTTCTGGGTATACGCCCAGGAGCTGTATACCTGGGTCCTCAGGTAATGCTATGTCCAATTTTCTGAGGAACCGCCAGACTGATTTCCAGAGTGGTTATACCAGCTTGCAATCCTACCAACAATGGAGGAGTGTTCCTCTTTCTCCACATCCTCTCCAGCATCTGCTATCACCTGAGTTTTTGATCTTAGCCATTCTGACTGGTGTGAGATGGAATCTCAGGGTTGTTTTGATTTGCATTTCCCTGATGACTAAGGATGCTGAGCATTTCTCTAAGTGCTTCACGGCCATTTGAGTTTCCTCAGTTGAGAATTCTTTGTTTAGCTCTGTACTCCATTTTTTAATAAGATTATTTGGTTGTCTCGAGTCTAATTTCTTGAGTTCTTTGTATATATTGGATATTAGCACTCTGTTGGATGTGAGATTGGTAAAGATCTTTTCCCAATCTGTTGGTTGGTGTTTTTTTCCTATTGACAGTGTCCTTTGCCTTACAGAAACTTTGCAATTTTATGAGGTCCCATTTGTTAATTCTTGATCTTAGAGCATAAGTCATTGGTGTTCTGTTCAGGAACTTTCCCCTTGTGCCCAGGTATCCAAGATACAATTCATAGACCACATGAAGCTCATGAAGAAGGAAGACCAAAGTGTGGGTGCTTTGGTCCTTCTCAGAAGAAGTAACAAAATACTCATGGGAGCAAATATGGAGACGAAGCATGGGACAGAAACTGAAGGAGGGGCTGTCTGGAGACCATTCCACCTGGGTATCCATCACATGTGCAGTCAACAAAGGCAGGTGCTAATGTGGATGTCAGGAAGTGCATGCTGACAGGAGCCCAACATAGCTATCTCCTTAGAGGTCTGCCAGGCCCTGGCATATACAGAGGGGGATGCTCTCAGCTAACCATTGATCTGATCATGGGGTTCCCAATGGAGGAGTTAGAGAGAAGACTGAAGGAGCTGAAAGGGTTTGCTGCCCCATGGGAAGAGCAGCAATACCAACCAACCAGAGGTCCCAGGATCTAAACCACCAGCCTGGGAGCACATAGGGAGGGACCCATGGCTCCAGCTGTATAGGTAGGGGAGGATGGCCTTGTTGGACATAGGTGGGAGAGGAGGTTCTTAGTTCTGTGAAGACTGGATGTGTGGAGGAATTTGAGGGCAAGGAGGTGGGAGTAGGTGGGTGGGTGGGGGCATATCCTCATAGAGGCAGGAGGAGGGGAAATGGGATAGTGGGTTCTTAGGTGGAGGGAAATGGGGAAACGGGATAACATCTGAAATATAAATAAAATATTCAATAAAAAAAATAAAATTATTTGATTAAAAGTAGATTCTAAAAGAGAAAAAAAAGAGTAGGGGACATGAAAGAGGCAGCTTGTCAAAGGAAGTCGTCACACTGCTGAGAAAAAAATGACTCAGCGCAGGAATGAAATTAAGTATATTATGCCCACAGTACACACCAAGATCACACTCCATGTTCCTGCTGTATTATCCCAAATTCCATACACCAGAAAGTTGAGTTGAATCCTACAAGCTTCTAACTTTTGATGATCAGGGATCTAGAAAAGCTTGTTTTTTAATTTAAATATAGAAACAGTGGCATCTTGCACCATGACATTGGTGCCTATTGGAAGTAATACTTTGGATGGGAAAGGGTGGTGTGCAGTGAGGTTCTGCCCCATTCCCTCTGTGCTCAGATAAAATTCAGCCATCTAGACTTTCAAAGAACTAGCAAAAAATTTAAAAATATATGGAAAATGAGTTTTCAAAGAATTAAAAATTCCAACCTTCTACAGCCCTCAGTGGAACAAAGTGTTCAGTGTCACAACAAACTTAGTTACAAAGACAATATTCTTTCCTCAGAAGAACATTTGCATACTTAGCTTCAGCCCACTCTAAACTCTAAAGAGAAGCCTTAGATGTGAAGGCTGGGCATTTCTCACATCTCTGCTAGGTCACAGACACGATGGGGGTACAGCAGCACCTACAGCTCCTTCCATGGAACAGAGGAGCTGGCATTCTGAGCGGCTCTCCTAACACTGTAGCCACACAACAGTCTTACCGCAGCAGCATGCCGACATACTTTCCTAAAAATAATGGTATTTTAGTCAGGCATGGTGGTGCCGTCCTTTAATCCTTAAAGCACTTGGGAGACAGATGCAGGTGGATGTCTGAGTTCAAGGCCACCCTGATCTACAGAGCAAGTTCCTGGACAGCCAGGGCCACATAGAGAAAATAAATAAATAAATAAATAAATAAATAAATAAATAAATAAATTTATACACACACACACACGCGCGTGTGTGTGTGTGTGTGTGTGTGTGTGTGTGCATTTTGAAATTTTCATATGCCATATGTGGATCGAATCCTCCCTGCAGCTCCTCCCAAATTCACCCTCTCCTTCTCAAGCTTGTCCTTCTTGCTTTAAACTATTTCACAGCAGATGGCCCTGTCTCCTGTCTCTTTTCTCCCTGACCTCTGTTCCTAATGTTCCCTACGCCTCAGGTGTAGAGGTCTTAAAGGGGGGCAGATACCCCCAGGGCAGCTCATCTCCACATTCTGACCAGGTCTTCCTTTGCTGAGGGTGAGAGCTGTACTTCTCTGTAGGATGAGGATCTAAGGATGCAGTGAGGAAAGCAGCAAGAGAAGGCTCTCCTCTCAGATCCATGACCTCACTAGCTGCAAGGAGCTAGGTAAGTTCCTACTAGGCATGGACCCTCATACTGAGTGGCTTTGAGTCTAGTTAGGCAACTGTTGGTCCCCCAGGAAGGAAGTGCTGTCACTGTGCCTTTGAAGCATCTGTCATGTAAGGCTCAAGTCGGATGGTTTCTTTAGCCATTAAGGAATTAAGCATATTGGCGTTGTGAACTCTGTAGTGCTCGAATAGCATTTATGAGGAGCAGAGTTCACTCCAAAGCACATAAAATAATGATATTAACTGGCACCGCTCATTTCTGATGACAGAAATGAAATAAGAATTTTCAAGGGATTCACAGATGCTCTCAGGATCACACTTGCTTCGCTTGAGAGAATGAGAGCAAAGGATGATGCTTTCTCTTCAGCTCCAATGTCTCTGCAACAAGCAAAGCTTTGTATAAGAACTGCCTAAGAGAATGGTTTTTAGTACCTTGGAGCAGAAAAGAATTTCTAGATTCTAAACCACTCAGCTATTATTCTTGAGCATTTACATGTACACCTGAGGAACTGACATGCTGACCTGGGGAGTTGCCCACCAGTCAGTTTATTGCAGCACAAACTGTGGCACCAAAACAAAACAAAAGAAGAGACACAAATAGTTGTTGCTGGTGAAGCAGATAAATTAAGATCTAATAAAGTCATACAGTGGGGTGTTCTCTGCTGGAAGTACAGCACACGGGAAGTACAGCACACTGAAATCAATGTATTAACAGCAAGAGAAGAAAATTATCAGTAAAGCAATGGACATTCAACAACAATTCCTATGAGAATTTGAAAAACCAACTTATAACCCTACTACTAGGCACTGGTTAAAAGACAACACTTTCCCTAAAGCCCTAAAGCATTAGTGTAGGATATGTGTGAGCGGCTATTGCTATTAAGGGTAGGAAGGGAGAAGAACTACAGAAAGTATATGTGGCCAAGCGATTGATTACTTCAAGTTTTGGTTCTAAATGCACATCTTCTATTAAAATGAAAGCCCCATAGTTAATCCATACAAACAACAATAACAATGACAAAATGCAAAAAGATACACTTGGGGGAAGAACTCTGCAGAACGCAGCTGAGCACAGAGGAGAGGCCTGAAGGCACCTGAAGACCAGCCCAAGCTCAGCCTCACCCTGTTTCTTCACCTCAAACCACTCAGTTTGAACACTTCTGCCCTCAGCTGGAAAATAAGAGCTCAACTGACTTTCCCCTGAGGGTGAGCTCTGACCTGGACTGCTATCAAGAGTTACTCGAAACATGCAGTTTATTCAGACTGAACATGACAGCTAAGAAAGTGATGTCATTGCTGAGGCTCCGTGACAGTAAACAAGCAGAAAGTGCAAAAGAGCTTATGTGACTATGCAAACTTGGCATGTATTGTTAAGTAACTCTCAGAATAAAGTGCATTGCCTCCATGGGTCCCAGAACAATGAACTTGGCTAAACTTGACCCAAGAGAAGAGAACAGTCCAGAAATCTCTAAGTACCTAATCTCTGAAGAATGCGTGAGCCAGCTAAATCAGTATATTATGTGTTTACTCTCAAGAAAAGATCAATAATGTAAAACTAGACTTTAAAACACCTCCACCAGGGTTCAAGAATTAATCAGATCTACTACAAGTTACACATGAACTAATAGAAGAAAGTGTAGCAGTACTTAAAAGTACTTGGTTAAAAAGAGACAGATACACGCAGAAAGGAGACAGTGTGCAGACATGTAAACTCTCAGTAATGTAGCCCAGCATGTGAAAAAGCATGGAGATCCCTAGTTAGCCAGTAACTAGACACAGACATCATTACAGGAGACAGAACAACCCAGGGTAAGACAGCAGATGTTAAGAGCCTTTCCAATCACAACCTGAAACTGCCAGTCTGAACTAGTTTGGTTCTGCTTGTTCAGTCCCAGCAAAACTTTCATTAAAGTTTGAAAATGAAGAACCCAAGGCAAACACAATTTTGCTAAAACCACAACAAAAAACATGGTTTTAGGAGCTCGAGAGATGGCTCACCAGTTAAGAGCATTGGCTGTTCTTCCAGAGGTCTTGTGTTCAGTTCCCAGCAACCACATGGTGGCTCACAACCATCTGTAATGGGATCTGATGCCCTCTTCTGGCATGCAGGTGTACATGCAGATAGAGCGCTCATACACATAAGTAAATCTTTTTTTTTTTTTTAAATGTTTTTAAACATAGGGAATATAGTAAAACTCTGCAACTTTGGAACTTTACACAAAAATGCTTAACATTTGTTAATTTTTATAAGCATATAACAAACAGGTTACAAGCTCAGCTCAGAATTCTTCTCTGAAACTTCCTAAGCATGGAAAACCTAAGAAATTCAGATGTAGTGAAACACATCTGTTGCAGCTACTTGGGAGGCTGACATAGGAGAATTGCAGGTTCAAAGACAATGAGTATAACTTCCTCTGCCTGAAAATGAAACAAGCCGGAGGAGTCTCATAAACTGAAGCTTCCAGGAAAAGATTCTATTAAAAATCATCTATAGTAAAGATTCTAGAAGGGGACAAGCAAGAGAGCTCCATGGGTAAGGGCATCTGCTCACAAGCCTGATATCCAGAATTTGATCTCCTGGCATCATGGAAAAAGAAGGGAACCAGCTCCCACAAATTGTCCTCTAATCTCCACACATGCAACATGGTATGTAAGCAACCACACACTGAATGAATTAATTAATTAATTAATTAATTAATATTTTTAGAAGCTTCTACAGCACTATCAAGGACTTCATGATTGTGGACCACTGGAATCTCAAAGGTCCAGAATTATCTTTGGTTCTCTTGAGTCTCCTTAATAGTTACTCAGCACCCACTTTCTGAATCTGATCTAACATATCAAATACCAGCTAAAACCATGTTAAATTGGCTAGCTGATAGCTTTCCTAAAACCAAAGGCTAAGATTGTCTTCAAATAATATCTGAAACCTACAGCAAATATTTCTTCACTTTTCTTTAACCCACACACCCAATTTCCTCACTAGTGTAGTTGGCCAATGCCAAGTTTGCTTTTTGCTCTGTGATTATAAAGTTTGTGTAACCACTGTCATTGTTATTTGGGGCAACTTGAAGCTATATCCCAGGTCATGGTCTGTAGGCTTAGATTTTTTAAAACCTACTTTTAATAAATAAGCTCCCTTCTAGCTCACCACCCACCAGAGGTAGTGGAAACGTTAATAGAGTAAAGGAGGATGTTGACCTGTTTAGAAATATTTCCTTGGAGCATATCTAATCTGTGTTGTCAGTTCAAACCGAATTCATTAATCAGCAATGGCAGGTTGATCTAGAAGAAACCACAAGTCTCTGCCAATCAGCCCCAAGAAGCTGCTGGAACACTACCAGTACTTTTTTGTTGTGTTTCTCTCTATGAAGTATGACAAATGATAACCAAGAAAGAATGGCAAGGTGTACCAATACCATGCAGCATCGCGTCCACTGTCCATTGAACTATATCAAACACCACATGTTTATATCCTTTGCAAACACCACATGTTCCCTCAAGCATCTGCTCTAACAAAACATCACATGTCCTTTTTCCAGGCTGCCTCCAGAGAAACACCATGAGCCTGTTCTTAGCAAAATATCCTCCCACATGTATGCTTCAGCAAACACATCCTCTCATAAAACAGTTTCCAGAAAACTATCACATGACACAACTGGGTCTCCAAAGAAACCAGAAATTTCCACTTCAATGCTCATTCATATGACTCCAGAATACTACTCTCTTATTCCCTTCCAGACAAGAAGAGCTTTGGATCAACAGAGTTAAGTGGTAAAGTCTTTGCCACATACACAAATCCATGTGTTCAATTTTCAGTATGACACAAAATAAAAGTTTTGAGAAAAACAACTGCACCTAAAATAACTATGAAAACCACCACAGCCAAAGAAGACTGCCACTGATTCTCTTCCACAGAAAGAAAGTATTTTCCATTCCTGAGAAGAAGTAAGTGCCTGGTTAGCACGGCACACGGATGCAGCATGACCATCAGGGATACACAGCTGATGCTCAGCTCTGTTCTTGCAGAACTGTAAGACATGAAGCAAATCACTCCTAAGGGCCTTTCCTAAAATGTAAGGCATGCTATCTTCTTAGTTCCCAAGAGACTCATTAAAATGGTCACATGACTCTTTACAGGCTGTCAGGTGCACCTAAAGGTAAGATAACACACAAAAGCTCAGAGTGCCCAGCTTTAGCCTCAAAAAACCATATCAAGACACTTAAGACTTGCCATAAGAGTAATAATACTCATTAGACAACTCTCTACATCTACACTCCACCATGGAAACAATTCTCAACTCTGTGCACAGGAAATGTCTTCATGTGCAAGAGGAGAGCAGTGATAGTACTCACAGCCACAAGGCTGCTCAGAGCACTGCAGGAGAGAGTCATACCTGATGCAGTCTTGTCAGCATACAGAAAATTAACCCAAAACTGAGGACATGACCATGCCTTTCGACAGACTAGGTTAGCCACTGAAAGAGAACAGGAAAATAAGTATCCTCTGATGATAAAATAGCACCTGCTTTTGGGTTAGGGTTGTGTCTCGCTGTGAGTAAAACCAGTTAATCCACTAGCAAATCGTCTCCAAGAACAATTTCCACAGTAAGTCCTGCCCTGACCAAAGTCACATAACATACCCACAGCACCACTCAGGTGAACAGGACACAAAAATAAAACAGTTCTGTAGACAAACTAATTCAAAAGGACACAGACAATCCTGCCAAGAAAAGAAGTCCAAGCTGATGCTTTGAGTTTGCATGTCCGGGTGAAGGAAGGTTGTCTCCTCTGCAGGTAAAGAGGTTCAGAAGCCCCAGTTGTAAACTGACTGCAACATTTCCACAGACCACCAGGACCTTCTGAGGAACGCATCTCTCTAAATGGAGGCCAGACTATGTCAACACACATAGCTCTTCTTACAGACACACCTGGATGGTTCACCTAAGTAACCATCATCTAAGCAGAGCAGCTTCCATTTGAGAACCACAGTCCAGTCGAGATTCTCCCACCTCTGTCTCCACACTAAGCTAGAACACGAGGAAATTATATACTCCAACTCAAAAGCTTCAATTACCCCTTAGACTCCTACCATGCCATTCATGCTAGCCACGGTACCCAGGGTACCATGTGGATGTGGACCCTCCTCTCCAAGCGTACCCGGGCTATTCTAATATTGAGCATTCACATCTGCTACCCTCATCATGGACACTATTTTGCTGAGAACAAACGTGGTGTTTTTCTGGAAGCTGCCTGGAAAAGGGGCATGTGACGTTTTGCTGGAGCAGACACTTGAGAGGACACATGATGTTTGGAAAGGGTGTAAGTGTAACCCAACAGACAGTGGATGAAGCTATTGCATTGGTTTGCCTTCCCACTCTTTGCTGGTCTTCACTGATGATGCTGTGGCACTGGTTTTCCTTGCCTTCTTTTCTGATCTTTCTTTGTTGTGACTTCATAGATACAAACACAACAAAGAACTTCTGGGGGTATTCTGGTAGTTTCTTGCTGCTTCTGTGCAGACTCGGGCCTTTTGGCAGAGCCCTCTCAGTTTCTTCTGGATTGAACTCCTGTTGCTGATTCGGGAATGCTGTTTACAAGTGGACTGAGCTATCGCTGCTGATTCATGTGACCTGAACTACTGATGTACTAACAATGAAGACTGGAATCGTCTCAAAGACCTACTTCTAAATAGATCCACATCCTCCTTTACCCTAGTAACCGTTCCTTTCTACTACCTTTGGCGGATGGTGGACTAAAAAGGAGGTTAAAGTGTTTAAGAACTCTTATTAAACTAGATTCTGAAAAATCTAAGCCTGCTGTGTCAGATTCCCTAAAATTAGAGTTACAAATGGTTGTAAGTCTCCACATAGGTCCTGAGACCAAACCTTGTCCTCAGCAAAATTAGTTAGCACTCTTAACCACTGAGCCATCTCTCCAACCCCAGCTATACAGAAATTCTCCAGCAATCCTGAAAGCTCCTGCCTCTCAAGCCTCAAGCAAGGCCACAGTCAGTTCCTTCACCTCAAGGGAGAGCCAGTTCAGTGACACAACGTGAACTGCGCTGTCTGATGTGGCAGCCAGCCACTTGCGTATACTGAACATGTGAAACAGGCCTGGTGGCTGTTAGCCTGAATCCACATTACACACTCGATCTTGGAAACAGTTCCCTGATAAGGATCACAGGTGACCATTCTTTTGACTAAGCTCTGGTTCCAGGCCCAAATGAGGAGAGCTAAAACTCAAAGTCACACAGTGAAGGCTCACGGTAAAACTTTTATCTTTCCAGAAATTAAGATTTGATAGCATTCAATCATATTTCTGAAGGACAGTTCTAACTGCCATAATAATGAAGCTCTATGGGATACACAAAGAGGTAACCCAAGGGCTCTCTGTTCTGGCTGTTTGCCTCGGAAGCAACTCTGTGCTCTCTTCAGCCCTTCTCAGTCTCTAGACCCATGGTTCCCAACCTTCCTAACACTGCTATCATTTAATGCAGTTCCTCGTCTTGTGAGGACCCCAACCATAACATTATCTTTGTTCTACTTCATAACTCCAATTTTGCTACTGTTCTGAATCATAATGTAAATATTTTTGGAAAAGGAGGTTTGCCAGAGGGGTCATGACCCACAGGTTGGGATTGACTGCTCTAAAACCAACCTCTTCTTCTCAGGTGGCAGGAACACTAATTCTACCCTATACCAGACTCTACAATTAAAATTCAAGCCCCCAAAAAAGAGATCATTGCATTGTTCTTTTAACCTTTTATTTTGGACAGAGTCTAACTCTATAGCCCTGCCTAGCCTGATGCTTGTTATGTTGGCCTCAAACTGACAGAGATCCATGTGCTTCTACTTTTATTTAATCTTTTAATATTTTTCACTGATAAACTAAAAAGAAAAAGAGACCCAAGTATTCATTTTTTAATGCTTTAAAGATAAAAATTAGTCTTTTTCCTTTGTGTAAGCATATGTATAATATACAGATGTGTACATGTTTGTGATATGCACATTTGCATACAGGTACATATACATGAGTGTACATATGTGTATGAAGCCAAGATCTTTCTTCCATACTGTTCCACCTTACTTTTTAAGTCAGGGTATCAATGAACACAGAGATCAACTACTGGCTAGTGTGGCTTTGCTCCCCCAGCACTAGGGCTTCAGTCACACACCACACCAGGATTTTTTTCCACGGGTTCCAGAGAGCCTAACTCAGCTTCTCATGCTTGGATGGCAGACACATTACTGACTGAGCTATCTTCTCAGGTCAAATTGGTCTTTTAATGTTTAAAATACAAATGCTGGCATTTTTTTTAATCCATGTGTAACTCTCTTTATACAGTATGGCAACTTCATAGCCCTGCTCTTGAGCTGTGGCTCTCAAACTGCACAATGCATCAGAACCACTGGAAGGCTTGCTGAATAAAACAGACAGCTGGACTCACCCCAGACGCTCGACCTCTGCAGGTCTGGGGAACTGCAGCTACACAATGAACCACTGCTCTACAAGCATTCCTGAGGATAAAACCGACAGCAGTCTCCAGCCAGAGAGGGATGCTGGCTGAACGCTTCCTCTGCTCTATCCTGCATCAGAGAGGGATGCTGGCTGGACACTTCCTCTGTTCTACCCCGAGTTCTTCACACAAGTCCTACACAAGCTTGTGCCCACAGAACCCTCACCAACCCACTTCTACAGAACTGTTCTCATACAACCTGATGTGGCAAAAAGTGCCAAATTTATAGCAACCAGCTAGAGGTCCAGAATTTTTTTTTTAAAAGAAGTAACAAGTTACTTCTTAAATTGCTAGTTTCCTTTATCTCCATCTCCCCACCCACATTGGCATGCTAAATACAATAGGAAAAGCCCCAGTATCAAACTTGTATATTCACAAGGGTATTCTACCTGTGCAATGCTAAGATGATACTGAGACAGGCTCTTGCTATGGAGCCCTGGTTGCCTTAATATCACAATGTAGTTAAGTCAGACACAGCAATCCTTCTGTCTCAGTCTCTCTGGTGCTGAGTTTACAGGCATGTGCCACCTTGCCTGGCTTAGAGTAAGCTCCATTTATCCTGATAAATTAAAGTTTCCTTATTTATAGACAGAGACAGCTATCTGTCCACTTCCTTCACTCTCATGACTACTTTAAAAATCAAAGTCATTTTTATACCTAAGAGACATAGATGTCCTTTTTTCTTTTTTGTGACTAAGTTTATTAATATGGTATGATTAAAGAACTAAAGACATACTTGACTGGCCAGCCAGTCTAGCTACCAGTGAGATTCAAAACAATGAAACCATGTAATGACATACCAGGCTGTTCTCGTATCTCTATACTTCCAAATACACACACACACACACACACACATGCACGCACACGCACACGGCTTTTCTCAAGTTTGAATGAGATACTCTACACAGGTATACGGAGATGCTCCAAGAAGCCATACGTTATCAAATGCAAACCCAAGTCCCAGAGACAGGCTACCTGACTACAAGTCATTCCTCAGGAAACATCCTGAGGCTCCCCCAAAATAATACAGACTGTTGCAACTACTATTGATTTGTCCATCAGAACTAAACAGTTACATCCTATTGATGAAAACACCACAGGCTCTGGCTATAAAGACACAAAGGAACCAAGTTAGAACTGAGCTAGAAGTGTCTATCCACCCTATTGGCTTGCCCTCATAGTTTAAAAAGGTACAAAGGAGGCTGCTGAAGAAGAAAAGTCAAGTCTTAATCAGCTATGGATATTGCACACAACACATAATAGACCAGAGGGGCAGGATGTGTCCCTGCTACAATAGTGGGAAGTCTAGTACAGGATAAACAATCACTTTCTGATGGAGACTGAGGCCCACTCGGCAGTAAAGACTTTACGTCTGGTACTCAAAAGCTGGTCAAATGCCCAAAGCATGGACATCATAGGCCCTAGTAGAGGAAGCTATGCTCTTGTTTTCTAAGTGGCTATGTTATCTTCAAATTGCATTCAAAATAATTATATTTAGTTCCATAAATTAGTACTGCTATCAGCTTTGGTCAGAGGAGCTTCTTTAAAAAAAAATAATTTTATTTCATATGCAAGTGTGTGTGCATGTGTATGCATGTGCTGTGCATGTGAAAGTCAGAGCACAACTTAAGAAGTCAATCTTCTCTGACCATCTGGGTACCAGAAAGTAGAACTTGGGTCATCAGGTTTGGTAGCAGGTATCTTTATTGGCTGGGCTATCTCTCTTTCAGTAAACAGCCTAAACTGCAAAGACTCATAATTGGCCAAGGGGCTAAGAATAAGTGATTACTAGGTGTTCAGCTCTAGGTGAACATGTGCACCAGACCCTTCAATGTTCAAGGGAAATCATTAGAAGAAAAGATGGAAATAATTGTCGAGCCAGAGGATTGTGCAGAACTGTGAAATGCCACTGTACTCAAGAATTCACAAAAGTTACGCTTGTCTACAGAAGGCCTGCACAATATTGGACTATCCACATCCTGTTATGAAAGTTTTCTCCCAGTAAACTACTCTTCTTCTACTGGAAGGTGTCTATTGAGATTCCATGACCCATGAACAAAACCACAAAATGTGGTATGTACCTTTCTGTGTTTATGTCTAAAGAATCATTCTTGGTGCCATCTTTATATGTAATTTCTTCCCATTCTAGGCCACAATCAAATAATATTGGGCTTAGCTCCAAAATATATTCTAAATTTGGATGGTCCTCACAAATTCTACCACTATGATCTAAACAAGTCACCATCACCTCTGGTTGATCTTCAGTAGCCTCCTGAGGGGTTTCCTTGTTTCCACTTTACCCATGGAACTCACACTGAAACACTTTTCAGACAGCAGTCACTCACGCTCTTTTCAAAAATGTGAATCTTATTGCTCAAAACATCCATTTAGACTCCAATTTATGTGTCTGTTTGGCATTGATGACCAAGTCGGGACCCCGAATGTGCTAGGCAAACACTCTACCACTGTACATTACAGCCCTCTCATTTTTCAAAAGTTTAACTAAATTGCCCAGGTTGGGCTGAAATGTGATTCACCTGCTTCAGTTCCCTGAGTAGTTGAGATTACAAGCTTGCCCTACCTAAAGCCCAGCTAGACTCTCATTTTTAAACTGTGAACAAGAGTTGAGATGACTGTGTCTTGCCTCACCTCGTTTCTTAACATCCCCACTTCATGCACTTAACTCTACCCCTTGATTGTGCCGGATGCAATCCCATCTCCCAGATTTGCCTTGGCATACTCTCCATCCAAAATGCTGGTCACCTAGTCCATCAGATGCAGGCTGGGTTACCTTAATGTTCAAAGCCATGTGTGCAAAATGCCTTCCCTTTCTCCTATCCAGGACCAACATTATCACTACTTCCTACTCCCTGAAATTTTTCTAAGAAGTAAAAGGAAATGATTTTTGTTAAGTCACAACCAAGTAAAGGAAGCTAAGATATAAAAAAAAAAAAAAAAAAGAATTCTCAGGTGCAGACTTAATCCAATCAAGTTGATCATCAAGATTCATCATAATATGATAACAGTTGCCAACTTAAATAATAGTTGGAGAGATTCTTCAGATAAAAACATATGTGTAAAAAGCAGATCATTGATTGCAATAGACTCTTTTGCATGCCAAAGTAAACAACGTATAGAAGAGGTTGATCAAGAGGGAAAGTTCCTAAAGTTGAAACAAGAAAGATTTTGTAAGATATTTTGTAACACCATCCCTTGGCTACAAGCATGAACAACAAAAGTAATATAAAGTTCAGCAAATGCTGTTGGTCAGATACCTTGTCTTAAAGCAGGGCAGCTATGATCACTGAATCCGGTCCATTAATATGCTTGTGGAGGGAAGAGGAGACCCTGATAAAGCCTGCAGGAGGTGTCTACTATCCTAGTATCCTTGAAACAATGCAGTATTTTTGCATATACCACTTTATCATGCTGTTGAAGCAGCTAATCACTTATGCCCATGCCCACTAACAGTTGACTCTGTTGAAGAAGACTTCCTCCTCACTCAAATCCAATGAACTTACCAAATTCTTTCACCAACCTTTATTTTTAATCCTTGATCTCTCTGTACCTGTGACACACTGTTTTATTCTTTCCTGATCTTTGGTTTTTTTGGGGGGTGGGTGGGTGTTTTGTTTTGTTTTGTTTTTTGGTTGGGATTTTGGGTTTTTTCGGGTTTGGAGACAAGGTTTCCCTGTGTAGCCCTGGTTGTCCTAGAACTTGATCTGTAGACCAGGCTGGCCTCAAAGTCACAGAGATCCACATGCTTCTGCCTCTCAGAGTGCTGGGGTTAAAGGTATTCACCACCGCCACCCTGCAGTTGTATTTCTAAAGATTTGTTTTTATTTCCTGTGTGTGTGAGAGTGTCTGCATATATGTAAATGCACTACACGTATGCAATGCCCATGTAAGCCAAAAGAAACTTTCATATCCCTTCGAATTGGAGTTACAGGGTGTAGTGAAATGCCATACATTCAAGAGAAATGCTATACATAGCAAGAGAAGCAAGTGTTCTCAACTACTAAGCACCTCCAGCCACAGTTCCTCCCCAGTCTTACCAGCATGTATCACAATGAGACCGAAAAGATGCTTCAGAAATACTTTGAAATATTCTTTATGTGCAAAGACAGCTACAACAACAGAGAGACAGACATGGATGAATGGAAATTACTTCTTGAATGTTCTTCCCCTGTATTATGGATTAGTCAAGAATTAAAGACTTGGTATCCAAAGCAGAAACATTCAAAGGTGTGTCTAGAGAGTGGTTGGATCCAGAGAGCCCTGACTCTAATGGTGGCTTCATAATTTGATGGTACTTGTGGAGAAGCCATCATTAACGCCATCAGTGCTAATATCCAGAGATGGGGCCTGGATAAAGGAAGGTCACTAAGAGCAGGTTCTTAGGGACTTTATCTTGTCTGAGCCCCCTTCCTGTTCTCTGCCTCCTGTCCATCATGAGGTAGCTGTGCTGCCCCAATGTTCCCCACTATGATGTTCAGCCTCACCTTAGACCCACAGAAGTAGAACACACATGAATATTAAATAAGACCTCTGTGACAGGGAGCCAAATTAACCAACTCCCCTTTTTATCTCTTGGGTACCCATCAGTAGTGAAGAGTTAACACACTGTACCCTGGTCGCCTGGAACCACAGATACCTCTATGAGACCCTGTATTTCTGTCTAAAATTTTCATTCATAGGCTGGAGAGATGGCTCAGTGGTTAAGACCACTGGCTGCTCTTCCAGAGGAGAAGTCCCGAGTTCAAGTCCCAGAAACCACGTGGTGACTCATAACCATCTGTATGGGATCCAATGCCTTCTTCTGGTATGTCTGAAGATAGCTACAGTGTACTAATATATATTAAATAAATAAATAAATATTTTTTTTAAATTTACATTCGCATCCTTTGACCCTGTTTACCTACTACCAACAAAAATAAGTGGATGGATGGATGGATGGATGGATGGATGGATGGATGGGAAAGATGGTTCAGTGGTTAAAGTACTAGCTGTTCTTCCATAAGACCAGAGGTTCCATTCTCACACCTATACAGCAGCTTACAACTGTCTGGAACTCTAGTTCTGTCTTAGTTAGGGTTTGACTGCTGTGAACAGACACCATGACCAGGCAACTCTTATAAGGACAACATTTAATTGGGACTGGTTTAAAGGTTCAGAGCTTCAGTCCATAATCATCAAAGCAGGAAGCATAACAGGATCTAGGCACGCACAATGCAGGCAGAGCTGAGAGTTCTACATCTTCATTTGAAGGTTGCTAGTGGAAGACTGGCTTTCAGGCAGCTAGGGTAAGGGCCTTATAGCCCACACCTACAGTGACACACCTACTCCAACAAGGCCACACCTCCTAATAGTGCCACTCCCTGGGTCAAGCATATACAAACCATCACAAGTTCTAAGGGATCTCCTGGCCTCCTTAGGCACTGCATATATGTGGTACACAAGCACACATAAAAACAACCATATACATAAAATTTTAAAATGAAAATAAGTATATAGATGAACCATGGGTCCATTTAAGCATTTTTTTTTCCTTTCTCTTGATCAAAAATGTCACCAACTTCCCTTATAGTTAGAGCAGGGCTATTGTCATGTTTTTCCTCTGTTTTGAACTGATGAAACAAATGATAGCCAAAATGTAGGAGTTTAAATGTACTACTGACCAGCCTAGAAGGCATGGTGGCCAAGGCCTTTAATCCCAGCTCTCAGAAGGCAGAGGCATTCAAGGTCAGCCTGATCTATACAATAATTCCAGGACAGCCTAGGTTATACAGAGAAACCCTTGAATGGATAAATAACTAAATAAATGTACAAATACCATCATTTTTTGCCATCAATGTTTTATTATACTAGAAATCAGTTTCTGAAATAAGCTTAGGGTTTGTTGTTGTTGTTGTTGTTGTTGTTGTTTTACAAACTAAATGTTAAAAAGACTTACCTTAAAAAAAATTTTTTTTAATTAAAAAAAAAAAGATTTACCTTTGGCCAATCCTAAAGCACTAGGTACGTTTATGCTTTTCAAAAGTACAGGTTAAGTTTTTAAACTATGACAGTGTCACACAATGAGACTATCATTCAGCATACAAGTTATAACTGGAACAGCAAGGCTTTGGACTCATACAGTCCACGGTTCAGACTTTACCCCAGTCAACTGTATATCCTTAAATTACTTAACAGCTCAAGTTTAGTTTCCTCTTGTAAAGCTTGGATTTCTGACCTAGCTGCTACATGGATAAAATATGTGAAGGGCTGGGGATATAGCACCATAATGGAATGCTAGGCCAGCATACACACGACAAATCATAAAGATACAGTGGGACACACCAGTCGTCTCAGCACTCTAAAACTGGAGGCAAAAGGACAAGAAGTTCAGTGCAAAGTCAACTACAGAGAGAGCTGGAGGTCGGCTGAGCCTTCAAGAGACCAGTCTCAGAGCTGGGAGTGGGAATGAAAACCATTTAAGGCATATAAAAGCTCAATAAACTGTTACAATTACCATAAAACTAACACCTCTAGCCACTGAACGTAGCTGGAAAGAAAAAAAGAAAAAAAAACAAGTATTTAAACAAGAATGTGTTTTAAAGGTTGTTTTACAAATCAAATAAGTAAAGACTAAATGTGAACTCGATGTGAGACAGAATAGAAACACAGCACAAACCATGGGCACATGGATGCATGGGGACAAGAAGGAGCTCCCAACTTAGGAATCTGGTTCAAACCTCTTGCCAGCTGAAAAATCAATAATTCCAACACAATTAACCACATTTTCTGTGAAGGTTGCTCACGTACACATAATAGTCTTTTATAGGGAGAATGTTAACAAATTAGGGAAGGTTATAGGCCCTCAGGGGATCTACTACTGTTGTTTTCCTAAATGGACATCTTGTTCGACTGGAGCGCTCATAGGTTAAGAGCACTGGATGCTCTTCTGGAGAAATCAGGACTCAATTCCCAGCACCACATGGTAGCTCACAACCATCTGTAACTCCAGGTCCAATGGATCCAATGCCCTCTTCCGACCTCCATAGCCACAAGGCATATATATACATGGTGCATAGACATACATGCAGGCAAAATACAAACACATGTAAAGGAAAAATAATAATTTTAAATTTAAAAATTAGCACTTTCTCAAACTGCCTTCTAAATATCTATATTTATATCCACAGACTAGTGTCCCTCAGCCTTAGTCAGAGAGGGTTCCGGTTTCAGTAGGTGGCAGTTAATGCAAGGTTCATAAGTAGTGCAAGTGCTGAAAGCAGGTGACTGTAGAGTGCTCAGTCCTAAAGGGACATCTCTGTGACCCCTTCAATTGCTCAGAAAGCATCATTAAAGAGTGAGCAGAGAGTGTCAGAGCAGGGAAATGGAGAACAGTACTGTGACACTCTGTCTTCCAAATACAGCACATACACTGCAACTATGAACTCACAGCATCCTTCACAAGATCTAGCTGTCAATATCCTCCAAAAGACAAAGACTGAAGGCCTCACTCCCCTGTGAAGAGCTATTGGCAGGCGAAAGTTATTGGAGGGAGGGGGTGGTAGCTATTCTTTGTTGTAAATTTGACTACATCTGAAATTAACTAAAACCCAAGTAGATGGGTACCTTTACTCTGGGCCACACCTTCTGCTGGCATGCTGGCAGCCTATAGAAAAGATATTAGAAAGGACGTGTTCTCTCTCTCTCTCTCTCTCTCTCTCTCTCTCTCTCTCTCTCTCTCTCTCCCTCAATCTCCTTCCCTCCCTCCCTCCCTCCCTCTCTGCTTATTCTCCATATCTCTGGCAAGTGTATTCCTTCACTGGGCAATACAGCACACCTTTTTGGGGTTCCAATATATACTGATGGCCAGTTGAGACATACAGCCTCATGAAAAGAACAGCTATTGGGTTTTTGGACTAGCTAGACCACAGCTTGTAAATCATTCTAATAAATCCTAGACAGTTGGGTAGGTAGATAGATGATAGATAGATAGATAGATAGATAGATAGATAGATAGATAGATGATAGATAGTAGATAGACACAATAAGACAGACAGACAGACAGATAGATAATAGATAGATTCTATCAGTTCTGTTTCTCTACAGAACCCCAGGGAAGGAGGTTTTGGGTTGGTATTTGTTTGTTTGTTTGTTTGTTTGTTTGTTTGTTTGTTTGTTTCAGTGTAGTATCCACTGGTAAATTGTAGTAAAAATCTTAAGCTTCTGGCAACCCTTCTGATTTGCAGTTGTACCTCACCAGCTGTAATCCTAGCTAGTAACAGGAGTCATCGCAAGACTTACTTGGGCTCCTTAGCAACTCTTGAGATATAACTTCAGAAGCCATGAAAGCAGAAGACAGGACTCCTGTAATGACACTTAACTGCACCTTTCCTTCCAAAAGCCCACATGTGTTCTTGTGTAAGACTTGGGTATGTCTTACTTTCTCTTTCTCTTAACTACTACACTTAAATCTATGTTAGAAATGTCTTTTAGTAAACTCTAACTCTGCTTCAGTCTGCTTCAGTTTAAAATTCTTTTCTGCAGCAAAATCAAGGCTACAGCTTTACCTGAGTAGAGGTCCCTAGAAGATAAGGAAGCACCTCAGACTGTAGGAGGAGGGTGGGACAGTGTCCTGCTGCCACTGATAATCCATATACCGTAAAACCAAGCACATCTGCTAACTGGCTTGAAGAATATTCTAGAATTCCTAGACTAGCCAAGAGTAAGCTATCTGCCTTCATCCAGAAGGTTTACAGAAATAGAAAGGGAGGGGGTAAAATCTTGAAAAATCTTCAAACAGTGGTGGAATGAAGTTCAAGTCCACATACAGGAAGCATGTAGAGGAGGCCAGAAGCAGTCCCACATCATGGTGAAGGTCGGAGGAGGAATGCTCTGTGACACAACTGTGACAAGCACTCTGCCACCTGACATTCAGCACCTACTGTGACACTGTGCTAAGACAACAACATGCAGCCTCTGCTGACACATTAAAGAAGCCTAAGATGAGAGATCCCATGCATCCGAGATACAGCTCTGTTGCTTGAGTACATGCTAGCATGACCCCAGCTCCGCATAAATTAGTACTGTAGTGAAGCACTAATTCCAGCACTCAGGAATCAGATCACAGGTTCAAGGCCAGGCAAGCTTGTATGAGATCCATTCTCAAAACACAAAGGAGGGAGGTTAATGATGGCTTAGCAGCCAAGAGTGCACACAGCTCTTTTAAAGAATCCAGATTCTATCACAATCATCCACATGACAACTTACAACTGACTAACTCCAGTTTCCAGGGGTCCACCGTCCCTTCTACTACGACATGCACATGGTACAGATAAACTCATGAAAGAGTGCAGACATCTTTTAAAAAAAAAGAAAGAAAGACAGAAACAAAAAGCAAAAAACAAGGGGGCAGGTGTGATGGCTCAGAGAATAAAGGCACTTGCAGCATAGCCTGATGACATTGTGGAAGGCAAAAACTAACTCTTGAAAGTTTCCCACACTATGGTACCCACACCTACACTCAATAAATGTAATTTTAAAATTAAAAAAAAAAAATAAGTGCTAGGGAGACAGCTCAATCAGTAAAGTGCTTGCCATGCAAGCATGAGGACCAGAGTCTGATCTCTGAAAAAGCCAGGTACAGATTATCCCTGGGAAAGCACAGACAGGAAGCCCAGGGTTTATTGATTAGCCAGTCTAACTAAATCAAAGAGCTCCAGATTCAGTAAGACATCCTGTCCAAAAAAAAAAAAAGTGGGAAGTGACTGAGAAAGACACCTGACCCTGACCTCTGGTCTCTACATGCATGAACACACATGTGCACATTCACATACAAAGAAAGCTTCTATAAAGTCGGAAACCATCTGATTCCTCTCCAGCAACAACCAGGCTCTGCTCGAGAGCCTCTATGGACTTTTCTCACGTCCTCAGTGTTCCCTGTGGACATGGGTCCAGGACATGACCTGTTCTCTCACAACAACACTATTTTTTTTTCTAGAAAATTATATATATGTATATATATAATTTTTGAAGATTTTTTTTAATTTATGTGTATAAGTGTTTTACTTGTGTGTGTGTGTGTCTCTGTACCACATGTATATCTGGTGCCTTGGAAGAAGGCCAGAACCCCTAATGGTTGTGAGTGAATTGATCCCAGGTCCTCTGGAAGTGCTTTTAAGGACTGAGCCATCTCTCTAGGCCCAATTGTGTGAATTTTTTGCCATTTTGTTATAGTTGTGTATATGATAAAGGTCAGAGCACAACCTTGTAGAATCAGTTCTTTCCTTCCACCTTTGTTTGGGTTCCAAGTATGAAACCCAAGTCATCAGGTTTTTGTAGCAATTCTCCTTGCCCACTGAGCCATCTAATCTGTCCATGTTGAAACATTGTTTAATTTAAAATTACAAGTATTGACTGTTTCTAGGAAGCTGGTAGTGTAGCTCCGTGGAACAGCTCTAACTCAATGTACCAGGCCTAGAGCTTCCAAATTCCAAGACTGCCACTTACTAGTTCTATGGCTTTAAGCAAGTCATCTAACACTTCAGGCCTTGAGTCTATCTTCTGTAAGTGGTGCCATATACTTAATACAAGGACTGAATGACTTAATTCACAATAGTTGCCTAGGGTATAAGGTCAAAATACTGACTTGGTCAACTCAGTCTATTTTACTTTATTTCACCACCAAAACTTCTCAACAGCCTTTTAAAGTCATTGCCTCATTACTAGAGGAAATTTCATAAACACTGGGAACTGTACTCACCCCCTACATAGGAGGCATTCAATAAAAACTTGTTTTAGATAGATAGATAGATAGATAGATAGATAGATAGATAGATGATAGATAAAAGATATATATAACATATATATAACAAACAAATCTTTTATATATATATATTTTATATATATCTTTTATATTATATATATATTTTATATATATATATCTTGTATATTATATATATAAAAGCATATATCCAATATACAACATCCAAACCTGATGTGGTGGTGAATACCTGTAATGCCAGCACTTGGAAAGTGGAGCAGGGGTTGGGGATTTAGCTCCGTGGTAAAGTGCTTATCTAACAGTGCAAGGCCCCAGGGCTCAGTCCTCAGCCCTGGGATGGGGGGAGGAAAGTGGGGGGGCAGGAGACCAAAATCTTCTTCCAATACACAGCAAATCTGAGGTCAAGCTAGGCTAAGTGAGGCCCTGTCTCAAGAAAGCAAACCCCACAAAAGTAGAAATATATAAAGTGTGACTCCAAAGACCATACTTTCATAATTTCATAAGGAAATGTGTCAGAGTCTTAGCAAGAGCAGACATAGATTAAATGATTACAGGATGATAAAAGTTAAGGAAGAAAAGTGGTGTGGCAACCCAGAACAGTGAGAGCCAGTGTTCCATTCTGAGACTGGCACCAGGCATAATCTTCCAGCTCACACTACCTAAGTGGGACTGTTTGCATTTCCTTAAAAAGAGTAAAATGGGCTGAGCACAGCAGTATACTCTACACTCAGGAGTCAGAGGCAGAGAGATCTCTGTGACTTTGAGACCAGACTAGTCTACACAGAGTGTTCCAGAACAGCCAGTGGCTACACAGAGAGACATGTTTCTCATTAAATAAATAAATAAATAAATAAATAAATAAATAGGCAGATCATTCAAGTGTCAGCTCCAACTTCAATGATCATAAACCAAACCAAACGTTGTAGAAAATAAATTTTTAACTTTTTCTTCTGAGAGGTAGGGAAGGTGTTAAGACAGATTTCCTCTATGTAACCTAGCCTGGCCTTGAACTCACAATCCTCAGCCTTTCCAATGGTGTGATCACAAGTGCACAGCACTACACATGATTGTACGGCAGGGAAGCTTATGAGGCACGCTCAACCAGCTTTCAAGGGTATTTCCGGGTATCTTCATTTTAAGAAATCTGCTCAAGTAAATTAGTAAGTGTACTTGGAAAGTTAGTGAAATCAATGCCTGTAAGGTCAATATATCCCATATGGAAGGTTAACACAAACTCCAAATCTGTGAGTCAAAATGTCACCAACGGCACACAGGGTGAACCAGTGACGTGAACTACGTTCCTAATCAGGCTAAGCAGTCCTTAGCAAGAAAAATAAATTCAGAGGTTGCATTTCTCACTCATTACAATGGTGTCATACAGTTTAAGCAGGATTTCAGGTCACACGTGTACTGTTAGCAATCTTGACTTAACACAGTATTTTCAAACTCACAGCCTTAACTATTCAAACAGCAATCCACGATGCCCCCTTCAAAGTCGCTGCAAAGACAGCAAAAGAGCATGTGAACTCTTACAAGCGCTATCTAGAAAGCTGCAGGAGAAGTCAGCACTGGGATCCAAGCCCGAAGGCCATCCCGGAGGAGCACAGGAAAAGCTCGGCCCGCTTAAGCTTGTGCACTCGGGTAGGAGCGTTCAAGAGATGCCCAGTGGCAGGATGAAGTGTGAGTGCAGCCTGCTCGGGGCCCGGGCCTGGGGCCGCGGGTGTCGCCTGGGAATCCCGGGCAACCAGGCCCACGCGAGCCCGGCTCTGCTCACCTTCAGCGTCCACAGCAGTTGCTGCGAGGACCGCCGCCAATGCCTCCTGGCCGCCAACAGCGTTACCGTCCTGACCAACAGCCCCGCCATTGTCAACCCAGCCGACTTGCCTGCCGCTGACCTCTCACCCCCGTCAGGGGGCGGGGAAGGGGAGCGCCCACGATGCGGCCAATTAGGAGCCTTGGGTTCTAAGCTCCGCCCCTGGGCGAGTAGGATTGGGAGGGAGCTGGTCTGGCTGCAGCGCAGAGCCAGACGACTGGGAGCTGTGTACACCGGGTTAAGAGCCGCGCTAGGACCCGGAGGGAGCCGACCAAGGAGCTCCAGGGGCCAGACCAACTCCCCTACTGCTGAAAAAGCTGACTGGAGCCGGCACTCGGCCACCGAAGAACCACCGCTGGCCAATCGGGTGCATCCATGCTCCTTTTAATTTCTCTCTGGATATTTCAAAGTAGATCTCACCATCTCTGTATCAGGACTGGTGCTCAATTACTTCGCCTGTCCTACCGAATTAACTTGAAACAGTCACGAAGCCAGGCTGCAACAAGCGGACAGTCAGAAAGACCAAACGCAATATTTGCAGATGGCAAAGAAGCTGCAAGTTTTTAGCAAAGGATTTCCTGTTTCACTGGCTCCAGGAGACGATCCCATTTCCCTAGTTAAGAAACACAGTTTCCCTCGTCTCTTCCCTCTTGCTACAGGACTGTCCTTGCCATCTTTGCATTTAGTTTGTTGTTTTAAAGAGCTGTTGTTTTAAAGTACTACAGAGATTCCTTCAATGAAAGGAACCTGAAGTAGAAACTACTTAGCTCTATAAAAGGGCTTACTTACCACCAAGCTTGAGGGCCTGAGTCTGATTCCTGGGACCTAAATCACAGAAGGAAAGTTCCACAAGTTGTTCTCTGACCTCCACATGCATGTCATGGGATATGTACACCCACACATGTGCACACGCATACATACAGAAAAGTTTTTCATCTGAAAAGTACAAAGTAAGTGCACTGAACAAAAAGTATAATATCCAGTTGTATTTTTATTTATTGATGCTTTTGTATATAAATGTTTTTTGCTTGCATGACTGTGTGTGTACCACATGTGTGCCTGGTGCCTGCAGAGGTCAAAAGGCATCAGATTCTTAGAACTGGAGTTACAAACTGGAGTTGGGAATCGAACACGGATGCTCTGAAAAAAATAATCAGTGTTCTTAACTGTTGAGCCATCTCGTCAACATTGATAAGATCCATGTACACAGCCCATGAAATGCCTGTCTCGCTCTCAACTCTGTCCCTGAATAACAACTATAGGAGATTCTTGAAGCTTATGTCAAAGAGACTTTCTCAATCTGGTCACAACTTACTAGATAAGAATATTAACCTAATTATGGCAATTTCCAAAGTTCTCAGATATGATTGAAAGCGCCAACCCTACCCTTACAGTTCTGTCCATAATAACTAGTTAGACCCTTTAATTATAATCTATGACAACAAGCAACATTGTAACTACCATTGTTCAGAAGCTACTTGTTTGTTCTTACAAATAGGTTTAGATTAAAGATAAACTTAATTCTTTGTGTCCCAAAAGATTAAACAGCTACAAAGTCTAATTTCTGCTTCAGATAAAGGGAGTAGATAAAATACTGTGTAGTGAATACTTCAGAGGGAGGTCTGAATGAGTCAAGCCTTGGACTTTGTAAGATAACACTTGTCTTAGGTTCTTCAGCAGATAAGATTGATGAAAGTAGACACCCAGCTAGCAGAGCAGGGACAGATCTGAGCAGTGTGAGTCCTCAGCTGTGTAACCCACTATGCTAAAACCTCTCTACATGCATGGCTTCAACTGTGGCTTTTAATTTTTTTAAAGACGTATTTATTTTTAAGTGTATGAATGTTTTGCCTACATGTGTTATCTATGATGTACATATAGTGCTCATGGAGGCCATAAAAGGGTGTCAGACCCTCTGAGAACTGGAGTTACTGACATTATTAGCAAGTGGGTGCTAGGAACTGAACCTGGGTCCCCTGGCAGAACAGCCAGTGCTGTTAATCACTGAGCCATCTTTCCAGCCCTGTTGTTTTCTCTTGAAGATCTGCTCCTTTCTGAAGGGAAACAGAGAGGAAGTGTATTTGGGAAAAAGGAGAGGTCAAAAGAACTGGGAGGACTGAACAGAGGGGAAACTGTGATCAGAACGTATTGTATGAGAGAAGAATCTATTTTCAATTTTAAAAAATTATCAACTTAGCTGGTTGGGCACACATGTAATCCCAGTTCTTCAGAGATGAGAGTTGGAGAATTCTCACTTCCATTCAAGGGTGAGCTCTATAATAATAACTAATAATATGAATTAATCTTATCACTATTTTCATCCCCAGTTGATACATCTATAATATAACTCCTGTATATAAGGTCCAAGGAACATCAAAGAAGAGGAGGCAGAAAGATAGTAAGAGCTCGAGAAGACCAGGAAATTTTCTTTGAGACTGTGTCTCCTAGAAATGACAGGGAGGCTTGGGTCATGATACCTCAACAATATGGCTGTCTAAATAAGACCTGAACAAGAAGATATGTATATGTATATGTATATGTATATGTATATATATACATATATTTACATATATATGTATGTAGATATATAATACATTTATTTTATACATAATATATAAATTAAATATAACATAATATATGTAATAAATATAATACAATGAAAGCTATACTGTATTTACTTTAAATTTTTAAAATTATATATTTCATTAACAAATTTAAATTTAATAATTTATCACCTAAAAAGTAAAAAAAAAAAATGCAGGTTTGAATGGAGAGGTGCCCCAATTAATGTAGATTATTAACAGACACATACTATATTATTCTATTTTTCTCTGACTGCATTTTTAAAATATTGGTACAGTTTAGCTGAGAACTCACAGCTGTCATCTTGCCTCAGCCTTCCGAGTGTTCAGATTTCAGGCATCAGCACCATGACTCTGTTCCTGCCATTTTTTCTCATAAGGATATTAATACCATCTGATCAGGGACCCACTTTTATGATTTCTATTGACCTGAATTCTTGTTTTGTTTTGTGTTTTGTTTTATTGTTTTTTTTTTTCAAGACAAGATCTCTCTGTGTGCCCCTGGCTGACCTAGAACTCTATGTAGACCACAGAAACTTGCCTGCTTCTACCTCTCATGTTCTGGTATTAAAGGTACACACCACCACAACAGGCTCTGGATTGCTTTTTTAAAGGCACTTGTCTTAGTTAGGGTTTCTATTATCGTGATGAAACATCATGACCAAAACTTTTAAAAGCAAATTAGGGTAGAGAGGGTTTATTTGGCTTACACTTCCACATCACTGTTCATCATCAACGGAAGTCAGGATGAGAACTCAGGGCAGGAACCTGGAAGCAGGAGCTGATGCAAAGGCTATGAAGGGGTGCTGCTTACTGGCTTGCTCCCCATGATTTGCTCAGCAGCAGTGGGATGTGAAAGTTGCAATTTCATAGATAGATGGATGATAGATGATAGATAGATAGATAGATAGATAGATAGATAGATAGATAGGATGGATGGACGGACAGACAGATAGATATGCATAATATACACACATATATATTTATATATTTATAATAGTACTTATAGGTCTGGTATTGTGATGTAGCTTTTTGAGAAGCTACAACTTTTAATCGCAGCTCCAGTTTCCTATCCATGGAACCCTGTTTCCTTCCTAGGAAGACTTAGACACCTTTGGAGCTTTTATTAAGGACCCTTATGAGAATCAGTTAAGTACTGATCCGATCATACTATGGCTCAATTCTCAAGTAATATAAAAAGGTGTGAGCCTGTAGTCCCAACACTGCAGAGGCTTGAGGCAGGAGAATCACCTGAACATGAGAGCTCCAGACCAGACTACATCATAGCAAGAAGACATCAGAGGAAAGGAAGAGAGGGAAGAATGGAGGGAATTCTTTCAGAATCTTGTCATTTCCTTGGCCTTAACACATTGACACTGATCTTCATACATCATTAGCTCAGCATCTTACCTGCCTGGGAATGTCGGCCCCAGTGTCAGACTTAAAAGTTAGTAGAAACTGATCAAGTCAAAATGACTTGTGAGATACTTGGGTGTCAGAGAACAGTTCAAGAATGGAGCTGTATGAGGGGAATTCTGAGTGCTCGTGAGAAAACTCCAAGAAAACAAGACCAGAGTCCTGTGACCTCGGTTTCTTCAAAAACATGAATTGTTCTTGGGCTGTGTTTCCATGCTCCTCCCAGCTGTAATGAATAGAAGTTTACTTCAGATTATTCATTACAACTGGTTGTTATTTGTTTATATACCGCTATGGAAAAACACATTCTTGTAACTTGTAATTGTATACTTTACTCAGGAGACTTCTTTTCCTTCTTTCTCTTTCTTTCTTTCTTTTCTTTTTTTTTTTTTTTTTTTGAGACAGAGTTTCCCTGTGTATCCCTGGCTGTCCTGAAATTATTCTGAAGACCAGATTGGCCTTGAACTCAGAGATCCACCTGTCTCTGCCTCCCAAGTGCTAGGATTAAAGCCATGGCACATGCCTGGTTTCAGGTGACTCTTCTTAACCCTCAGAGTATAAACTGTCTAATGCTCTGAATAAAGTTGGCTATAGCATGAGATTTTAGTCCACTTCATTTTTAAGCCCTGCTCCCCCAGGTTCACATCACCAGCTAGAGTGGTAAACACTGGGGGTGTTTTTTTAATGATAAAATATAACATTGCAGTCACTTGTAACTGTGTAGGTCATTGACAGTACATTCACATCACTATGCTGCCATTTCCATTTATCCCGAGCAGGTTTTCAACTAGCAAAGGGAAAACTTTACCATTAAATACTTACTCTCCACTTTGCCCTGCTCCCAGAATCTGCCAACTATTACTATCTGTCTCTCTAATTGTGACTATCCTAGGTACCCAGTGTGAATGGGATAACTCAGTTTTACCCACAGATTTTAGCTTTGCTGTTCACAATTTAAAACTCAAAGGATTCATCTTCTGAAAGGGACATGGAGAAAGTCTGCACCTGGAACACAATGGAAATGGACCCACAGGCACTGGCTAACACCCAGCACGGTGGCCTCTTATTGATGCTTCTTGTCAAAGGATGAAGAAATCAACCTATAGTCAAAAGGATGTTCTGCCAGAGCCTCTACCTCAGAATTCCTAGGAATCCCCCAGGAACTAAAAAGTACATAAAGAAGAAAGCTCCCCCTATTCAGGCTGTACCTTTAATACTCACTGTTTTGTCTCTGTATCTGGACCATATCACATCCACAAAAATATCTTTTGATAGAATGAATTTATGCATGTATATTTGTAGAATTGTGCTTGATCTGATTGTTCCAGTTAAAGTTAAATTATAGGCCTGGACAAAGGACATATTGCTGTTTCTTCAGAGGGCCTGAGTTTGACTCCCAGCAACTTCATCAGGTGGACACTACACTCATGAATATACCTACACACAGACACATATGCACATACATAATCAAAAATAATTTTAAAAAAAGGGGGGCTGGAGAGGTGGCTTAGTGGTTAAGAACACTGACTGTTCTTCCAAAGGTCCTGAGTTCAATTCCCAGCAACCACATGGTGGCTAACAACCATCTGTAATGGGATCTGATGCCCTCTTCTGCTGTGTCCGAAGACATCGACAGTGTGCTTACATACATAAAATAAATAAATAAATCTTTTTAAAATGTTTAAAAAATAGTAATAATATAAAAAATTAAAATAGTTAAACTCTAGTGCATCTTAATCTGTATGTGTGTACATGTGTATGAATGCATATGTGTGTGTGCATGTGAGTTCCTAGGACCAAACCCAAGGCTTCACTCATGTCAGACAGTTTCTCTATGAAGAAGTACACCCCCCCGCCTCTTTGCCTTATTTCACCCTTAATTCTCTATTGTCTTATAAACTCCTGATTCTCTATAATATTAATACTTGTTTTTATCTTATATTATATACAGAGTAGTTTTTACGCTATGAGACTAAAAACACTACTAATAACAAATTTGTTGGATGAAGTTAAAATACCTTTATTTACCCTTTAAAATATATGCCTGGGAAATTTTTATAGTGTTCTATGTTCTAAATTAACTTTAAGTTACTTTAATTATTATATTCAACTCTGTCAATTTGTTTCTGTTTGTATTCAATTATTTCTCATTGTGTTTAACTTAACTTTTTCTATTTGACTTTGTTTGGATATGTAAATCACGTGATTTGAAAGCAAAAGCTACATAAAATAGGATATTCCAACCCCTCACTTCCACTCCTATTTTCTCTACCCATATTCCCTTACTTCCATAAGTAACTACTTCCAACAATTTAATCTTCCTGTTCTCACAAAATAAGTATATATACATAAATGTGGATATGCCCTACTTGTGGATATTTGTAGTTTTCTTTCTTTTTTAAAACTATTTTATTACGTTATATTGACTGTACTGTGACTATGTGAAGGAGACTGCTCCCTACACCATCCTCGGAATATCCACTCCTACATGACCCTCTCTTGTCCTTCTCTGTTCCATCTCCCTTGGTCCCCTTCCTCCTCAATGGTCCCCTTGGCTTCCATATCTTTTTTTTGTTATATCTAGATTCCTCATGAGGAGAAATATATTTGTGAGAGTCTTTAACTTACATGATGATTCCCCCCAATTCCACCAATTCTCCCACAAACATCATGTGGTTTGTTCTTTTTTTTTTTATAAAAGAAGAAGTTCCATATATTCCACAAACAGATACTTCAATAAACTAGACATATTTAAAATATATACAAACACATATAATGTATATTCCATGAATATACGGGAATGACATATATGGATATTCCATTCATTTGCTGGTAGACACCGAGGACTCTCCAATTTGACTCTAGTTAACATTTCTTCAATAAACATGCATGTACAGTTATCTCTGTGGTATACTGATTTACATTTCTTTGAGTGTGGATCCAGGAGTGGTATAGTTTGGTCCTATAATAGTTTTACCTTTTGTAAGGAACCTCTTTAGTGACTAAAACAATATACATTCCCACTCACGATTTCCTTTTTCCCTGCATCTATACCAACACTTCTTCCTTCCTTCCTTCCTTCCTTCCTTCCTTCCTTCCTTCCTTCCTTGTCTTGGCTTTTCAAGACAGAGTTTTTCTGTGTAGCTCTGTCTGTCCTAGAACTTACTCTTTAGTCTAGGCTAGCATCAATCTCTGAGATCAACCTGCCTCTGCCTCCTAAGTGCTGAGATTAAAGGTGTGCCCCAACCCACTGATCAATGTCACTTATTTTAATTTTTAATTTTTTTTGGGAGGGGGACTGTGTTTGTTTGTTTGTTTTTCCACTGAGACTTTATGTGTAAACACGTGTTTTCTATCTCTCGAAAAAGAATCCCAGAATCTTCCCTCCCCCGCCCCCCGTATGTTTTCATCTTGACTCTGTGATCTGTGAAACCAGCTGAGGATGTCAGTACACAGGAACCAAACTGACAGGACAAGAGCAGATTGTTCTCCCATTTTTCTAGATCTTCAAGCTGCACATCAAATCTGAGACTTATCACTCCATACTAGTTCAAACTGCCTGTGAGGTTCACAATGATCTTCCAAGCTCCCTTATCATCAATGATTTCAAATTTACCAGTGTAAACGTTTTTCATCATTACAGTTACAAATTACACAATTGATTACTTCGGTGTATAATCCAATGACGACCTGACATTGGCCCTTCTTCTCAGCATTGTTCACCATTGTTGATGCACTTGAGAACATAAGCCAGAACATTCATGTCCACCATGGCAATCATATGAAAAGATAGACAAAGAGGCTTTTGTTTTTGAGAGTCTCTTGTTACCCATGCTATCCTCAAACTCAATGTGGCAGCTGTGGATATGTCCTTGACTCCTGGTCCTCCTACCTCCACCTCTTGAGCTCAAGGAAAATAGATGTCTGCCCCACCCAACCTTAAATTTTAATTTTTGAGAGAAGGTCTCAATGTGCAGCTCAGAGTGGTCTAAAATTTACTATAAAACTTAGGCTGGCCTCTAATTCAAGGATCCCTCTGCCTCTGCCCAGTAAGTACTGGAATTATAGGCATAAACCACCGTGACTGGTTCTTGGAATAGCTTTGATTTACATTTCCCTAATGGCTAAAATGTTGGCTATTTCTCATGTATGCACTGGCTAATTGTACCTCTTCAGAAGATAATGGTTCAGATCATTTTCATAGATTGGGTTATTTGTTCCTTTGGCTTGGTTATACTTTTTTGGTCTTCGTTTATTCTGGATATTCATTTTCAAGCCATTCTTCTTGCAAATAATTTCACAACATAGGATGCTATGTCCTAGTGGGCTTGCGCATAGCTGAGGAACACCAAGACTAAGAAACCTCCAATTTTATGAGGCTGGTTAGAGAGACATCCAAACTGTCCCAGAAGAAAATGTTTTCTTTCTTATCTTGATCAGAGAGCATATGAACTCTGTCCTGCCTGGCGGGTTGCTAGATAAACATCTTGGAAAAGAGAGTTAGGATATAAAGCTTTCGTGAGACACAGAAAAACACCATGAAAAAACACTTTCAATGCTGTCATTCTGACAGGTAGAGAGTTTCCAACTGTTCAATCTTATCTTACCTCATGTTTCTTCTATAAGGGTGTGTGCTGAATATTTCTCCAGGCCTTTGTTTGTTTTGTTTGCCTTTCATTTTCTGTGAACTGTCTTTTAACACTCTAGGCAATATCCCCCCCTTCCTCCCTCCCTCCCTCTATCTCTTCTCTTTCTGAGATGAGGTTTCATTAGCCCAGGCTAGCCTCAAACTCTCCATGTAGATATAGCTGAAGATGGATTTCAATTTGTGATTCTCCTGTCTCATCTCTGCAATGTACAACCACATTCATTTTAGGGTTATTAAACTCAGAGTTATATGCATGCTAGCAAACATTCTACCACCTGAGCTACATCTCCAGCTCCAGTCTTCCTCCTTTTCATTTAATCAGCTTTATTGAGATATCATTCACATACTATAAAGTTTACTGTTTTCAACTATGTAGTCCAGAAGTTGTTAAAGGTTACTTATATACACATATACATAATTACAAACATACATGTATATGTATAAGTATAGATAGATTTGAATTATCAGTCTTTCCATATAGATTTTGGGATTTGAATTATAATCAGTAAGGCTTTCCTTACATTCATATTATAAAGAAACTTATTTACTTCTCTGTAACTGTAACTCTTATTCACCAGATATAATTGTTGTCTTGGAGGCTTACTGCTGAATAAGTTCACCCTAATTCTTTCTGAACTCTGGCTGGCTGGTTCAACTCAGCTGTTCTGGCTCAATCCTCTCCAAACTGACTGATTCAGTCTGGCTTGTCTTAGCTTCTCACTGAACTGCTCTGCTTAGAAAAAAAACTGTCTTTCAACTCCAGTAACTGAACTGCACAAACTGATTCAGCTGAACTCCACTGCATTGCCTGAACTCAGCTGAACTGCACTCACTGAACCTCCCTCCACCTGACTCTGCCTGTTCTTAAGTAACCTTTCTTTCCTGTCTGTTCCCGTGAGAGTTGGATGTATCTGATCTCTAACTCATTCTATGAAATCTTTCTCTGATTTATCACTTTGTCTGTCCCTCCACTGGACATCAGTTTCAAACATGGCTGCTTCCTTTTACAAACATTGACTACATTGTTTGGGATTAAAGGCATGTCATTCCAGCAGGATCACACAAACATAGAAGGTCTTTGGATGTGACCCCTTGCCAGAGCAGCCATGTTGCTGGATTAAAATTCTTCTATATTTCTCTTTGTTAAATTTAAATGTTTCTTATTATTCTCAGATTACCAGGCTTGTACAGCATGCACCTTTTACCTGCTAGACATCTTGCCAGTCATCATTTTATTCTTAAAATTCTTTTTAACATTGCAATATTCCCCTATTTAGGGTATACTTATACTTTTAAAATAAATATATCTTTGGCATTTGTTTATTATTGTGTGTACACATCTGTGACTGTGTGTGTCCACATGTGACATGGCATACTGTATGGTGATCAAAGGACAACTCACAGGAATCTATTCTCCTCTTTCTCTTTATAGATTGCAGAGATTTAATTAAACTAGCCCAGCTTGATGCAAAACGTCTTTACCCACTGAGCCCTCTCACTATCCCTAATTATATTTTTAAAATAAATTTCCAGTTGTCAAATGTCATTTTATAAAAGTTCATCTGGATTGGGGGCATATTCAGTGGTAAAGTACTTGCCTAGCATGCGTAAGACTTGAATTCTACCCCAACCCTGAAAATACACACACATACACACACACACACACACACACACACACACACACAAACACACACATGATATAGATATACATGCACTATATAAATATATAATTATAGATATAATATACATATATATTAATCTAATCCACATATGGTGACATACACCTATAATCATAGCACCTGTAATCATAGGAGAATCATCTATTTGAAGGTAGCCTGAGCCCATTGAGCTCTGCTTATAGAATTCAATGCCTTTTATAGCCCAAAGTTCCAAAATATTTCTTTTGTTAAAAAAATTATTTGTTATTATTTAGTTATGTGTCACATATATACATTTGTATATGTGTCACATGTATAGAGGGATGGGTGGGTGTCACATGTATACAGATGTGTGTGCATATATGTCACCTGTATACGGATGTGTGTGTGCATATGTGTGTCACCTGTATACAGATGTGTATGTGCATGTGTGTCACCTGTATACAGATGTGTGTCACATATATACATATGTACATGTGTCACATGTATAGAGGGATGGGTGGGTGTCACCTGTATACAGATGTGTGTACAAATGGGTGACACCTGTATACAGATGTGTGTGTGCATATGTGTGACACCTGTATACAGATGTGTGTGTGCATGTGTGACACCTGTATACAGATGTGTGTGCACATGTGTGTCACGTGTATGCATGTCATGTGTGTGTATGTGCCTATGTGTGTCATCTGTGTATAGATGCTTCTTGGAAGGCAGAAGAGGTTATCAGATCCCCTAGAGCTAGAATTACAGGCATTTGTGAAATGCCTGAAGTGGTTGCTGGGAATTTAATTCAGATCCTCTGGAAGAACAGTAAGTGCTCTTAACCACTGAGCCATCTCTCCAACCCTCCAAAATCTTTCATATTATTCTCATAAAACAAACACCTAAGACCCATGTGGTTGGGTTTAGCACAATTAACAGTGAATTCCTGGTACAAATTTCTGTCCACTTTTCTTTGGTGTTGTTATAATAGTATACACTGACAAAAGCAATTTAGGGGTAAAGGAATTTATTGTAGCTCTCAATTTCAAGTTATGGTCCATCACTGTAGGAAAGTCAAAGCAGAAGGAACTTGAAGCAATTAATCTAATGCACAGTCAAGAGGAGAGAGAAAGAGAGAGAGAGAAAGAGAGAGAAAGAGAGAGAGAGAGAGAGAGAGAGAGAGAGAATGCTTACATGTTTGTGTTCAGCTTGCCTTCTCCATTCTTTGGCTTTTGTCTTTGGAGACAAAATTTCTGTGTGTTCTGGAACTCTCTCTATAGACCAGGCTGCCTTCAGATTCACAGAGATCTGCCTGGCTCTGCCTCCCAGGTGCTAGGACTAAAGGCATATGCTACCTTCCCTATCCTTACACAGTCCAGAACATAAACTCAGGGAATGGTGTTACATATGATAGGCTAGCTCTTCCCACATTAATATAATCAAACCGATCTACCATAGATGCGTCCACTGGCCACCCTGATGTAGACAGTTCCTGTCCAAGTGACTCTTGATTGTGCCAAGCTGACAAGTAAAACTAGTCATTATAACTTCTTTTGTGATTGTTTTGTTTTAGGACTATTGAAAACCTTCATATGACTTTATGTATAAGCCTTTAAGTTACAGTGATCTTATCTTCTGATATGTATGTCAAATGAGTATGGTCCACTCTACTCATGAGTATAGTCCACTCTACTCTTTGGGGAGAGGTAAGGGTGAGAATTGACAAAGAGGTAAAGAGGAAAGCCAGCTCCTTCAGTGTTCCACTTTCCCTAATTTGTTTGTTTGTTTTTCTTTTTCTTTTTCAAGACAAGATTTCTCTGTGTAGCCCTGGCTGTTCTGGAACTCACTTTGTAGATCAAGCTGACCTCGAACTCACAGAGATCCGGCTTCCTCTGCCTCCCTCTGCCTCCTGAGTGCTGGAATTAGAGGTATGTGCCACCACCACCTGGTTACTTACCTTGGTTCTTATTCTATGCACTCCACTGGGTTCCTACACGTGTGACTGACTACTGTGTGACACTCACTGAAACCCCGCTTCAGCAAACTCAATAATGTGTGTGTGTGTGTGTGTGTGTGTGTGTGTGTGTGTGTGTGTGTGTGTGT
>NW_021604567.1:19707775-19717418 GCF_004785775.1 Grammomys surdaster | reverse complement strand
TGTGTGTGTGTGTGTGTGTGTGTGTGTGTGTGTGTGTGTGTGTGTGTTTTGTATGTTTGTGGGCACATGGAGCCTTTGAGGAGGTGAGAAAAAAACTTGAAGGACTAATTATTTTCTTGTATCACATGGATCCCAAGAACAGAATCCAGGTCATTGGACTTGACAACAAGTGCCCTTACCCACTGAGGACTTCACCAGACCAATAAATCAATATCATCCAGAGCAACATGGGGCAGGAAATATTGGAAGATGACTTTGAGACTCCATTACTCTCCCTTTGACTATGTTCAGAGATTTGTGAAAGGCACACCTCTGTCCACAGGAGAAAGAGCCAGAGAAAAAGTCTTACAAAGGCACAGCATGGCTTCCTTGACATTGTGTGGTATGAGAACCCTCTACACTATGAGAGACAACTGTCCCTTGAGTCTCCCAAATGAGGCTTGGAATAGAGAGAAAAAGGAAAAAGAAGGGAGATAAATGGCTTGTTTCTCTCACCAGATCCTTCCAGTTAGAAACCTCTTGACCTTGGAACAAAGACTTGTTTATGTGGAGCCAGAGCCAGTCTTGTCCTGGTGTTGTTAAACTAACTATCTCTCTGTTAGCGTTGGCATCTCAGTCTCTTCCAGGACACTTGAGTTATGCATAGATTTGCTAAAATCAAAGAGCTTTTTTTTCTCCCCAGATTTCTAATGCTCTGAGTCTTTTCCATCCTTGGTTACTAGACACTGACCTGGGGCCTCACATATGCTAAGCAAGCACTCCACAACTGGTCTGTATCCCCAACCCTTGACACTTTCTTGACATCCTTCTCCCTTCTTAAAATATATCAAAATTCCCATGTCATAGAAGACTATATACCTATAAAAAGAAGTAAGGAAAGATCTATACAAACAACCGCACCAGGCAGTGGTGGTACACGCCTTTGATCCCAGCACTTGGGAGGCAGAGGCAGGAGGATTTCTGAGTTCGAGGCCAGCCTGGTCTACAGAGTGAGTTCCAGGACAGCCAGGGCTACACAGAGAGAAACCTTGTCTCGAAAAACCAAAAAACAAAACAAAACAAAAAAAAAAAACAAAACTCAACTGCAGAATAATTGCCAGGATACATAACTGAGAGAAAACAATCATGATATAGAAAAGTGTGTACAGCTTGCTACTATTTATCAAAAAAAAAAAAGGAGAGATAAATGAGAGGAATAGACTCCAATTGTTAACGGGTAGATTGTGGAGAAAGCTCAGCAGACAGAATCCTTGCTGCACAGATGTGAGGATTAAAGCTAAGACCTCTCTTTGTTCTTTATTGGATATTTTATTTACATTTCAGATGTTATCCCCTTACCCTATTTCCCCCTCCCCACCTGCTTCTATGAGAATGTGCCCCCACCCACCTCCCCACTCCCACCTCCTCACCCTCGAATTCCCCCACACTCTGCGTCCAGCTTTCATGGGACCAAGGTTCTCCTCTCCCACCTATGCCCAACAAGGCCATCCTCCCCTACATATACAGCTGGAGCCATAAGTCCCTCCCTATAAGTGCTCCCAGGTTGGTAGTTTAGACCCTGGGAGCTCTGGTTGGTTGCTATTGTTGCTCTCCTCATGAAGCCTCAAACCCTTTCAGCTCCTTCAGCTCCTTCTCTCTAACTCCTCCATTGGGAACCCCTTGATCAGTTCAATGATTAGCTGCGAGCATCTGCCTCTGAATATGTCAGACTCTGGCAGACCTCTAAGGAGACAGCTATATCAGGCTCCTGTCAGCATGCACTTCCTGACATCCACATCAGTATCTACCTTTTGTGACTGGACATGAGATGAATACCCAGGTGGAGCAGTCTCCAGACGACCCCTCCTTCAGTTTCTGCTCCACACATTGTTTCCATATTTGCTCCCATGAGTATTTTGTTACTCCTTCTAAGAAGAACTGAAGCACCTACATTTGGTCTTCCTTCTTCATGAGCTTCATGTGGTCTGTGAGTTGTATCTTGGCTATTGCGGCCTTCTGGGCTAATATCCAATTATCAGTGAGGGAATACCATGTGTGTTCTTTTGTGATTGGGTTACCTCATTCAGGATGATATTTTCTAGTTCCATCCATTTATCTAAGAATTTCTCGAATTCATTGTTTTTAATAGCTTAAGAAAAATCAGGTGGTCACAGTCCACCTGTAATCCCAGCACATGGGAGACAAAGACAAGGGATTCCCTGAGCAAGCCATAGCTGCACTAGCCAAATTTGCAAGCTCTCTGAGTTCAGCAAGAAACCCTCCTCAGGATACAATCCTGAGCAGAGAGTGATCAAGAAAGACATCTGACATCAACATAGGGCCTCCACATCTACATACATACATACATACATACATACATACACACGTATCTACATACAAACATGCACACATACAATACACACATACAAACACACAGAGATAGAGAAAGAAAGAGAGGGAGGAAGAGAGAGAGAGAGAATAAATGAGGAAAGAATCTGAAGTCCTTTCCTCTGCTCTGCCTGCCAGCCAGCGCACTCACACCCAGAGACTGGAGAATCCGCTGCACTGTGGGTGGCATCTGGACCCTTTCTGGTAGCTATGATTAGAGTACCATGAAGATTACACACAGGACTCCAGATGCATTTTGTCTTGAGAATATCGGTGAATCTTCCAACTGCTGCTTGGGATTTCACCAGTTGTCAGTGGTTGACCAGCTGTCTGGAGCACAGCCAATCTCCATAAACAAGCATCCTTCTCTGTGGCTCTGTCCACAGTGGTGAAACTTACAACCACAAGATGTAAAACAACTGGAATCTGATGATGAAGCCAAAGGGGATGGTGACATTACCATCTCATGACAAAAAGAGGAACAACTGTATGCTAGATGTTTGCTTTTATTATTTGTTTTTAAATGGAAATTGTCAGTAAGAAAGTATCCCTGGGCACAGTTACCAACAGAGACAAACCTTTGTGAAGGGCCAGGGCCAGAAGACAGATGTTGCTGCCTGTGTGCATAGAAACTAAATCCTGCTAACATGAAGCACTCTAGGACTTGCGTTTTTCAAAGTGGAACCTCTCCTATGGAGGCACTATGAAATGTCAGATTTGAAGCCACATGGTGAAGTTGCATCTGTGGAAATGATCACGCACCATTGCTGTGGAAATGAACCCCCTACTGCCCTCTGTACTGATGGGAGAAAGTTTGAGACAGTGACTGTGAGGGACAGCCTCTGGACTCTCTTTGAGATCAAACAACAGGGAATACTGGAGGCCTTTCTAAAATGGCTTGGCTCCCAGCTTGGCTGCTGCCACTTTGTGAGTGTGGCTAAAAAGAGCTAAAAGGGACACTCCCTAGACATGTGCATCAGCACAGAGCTCTGTCCCAGTGTTCTGGGTACTGCCTGTAGGGTCACACTAGGAATAAACAGAGAAAAGCCCTCCCAGTCTGGGGAAAGCATACAGGCTCTTAGTGAAGTCATATTTTCCTTGGTAACATATGACATTGCAATGGGTCATACTTCCAAGGTAAGTATTTCACTCCCAAGTGCATGGTGGAGGACACACTGTGGAGTGGCTGAATCTGGGGAAGGTTCAGATGAACTTATGTAGAATGACACACATCCTCACAAGGATTTTTATCCTGGAAGACAAAGAGGAGTGGTGAATGTTTCCTCAGGCAACTCTGGATGTGGTTTTATCTGTGCTGTTCCCATGCCCTTAACTGCAAGGTCCCATTCTGGCATCAATTTTCTTTCTATTGTCTTTGCCAACAAACATAACAATCCTCCCAAATGAGGCAGAAAACCATCTCCAGACATAGATATGTAGGGACTCTAGTTTGATACCTAGAAATGCTCTGGCCACTGAAAGCAGCCTTCCATGTTAAGGTGACCCCAGTGAAAGCTTCCAGAGTTAGGATTGTACAGGAATTGATGCAATGCTTGCCAAACCAGAAATTCCAATTCCCTTCTTCCAAAACCAGACGAGGTTACTATTGGCCTCAAAGCTTAAGCTATCACCTCTAAATGCTAGATGCAGATACGGGTCAACGTCACTGACCTCTCTGACACTTTAAAAGTCAGTTGCCAATCTTTGCACACACTCAAATCTATGGAGTAAAGGTATGGACTTCTTGTCCTGAGGTCCAGAGGTAGAAGGTGAGTAGGAGCAATGAAATGCCTCCAGCAGGCTTATTGAAATGGAAAAAAAAAACTAAAATGTTTAAATACAGGAAGGAAAGCTAGGTATGCTGGTATATACCTGTAATCTCAGCATTTGAGAAAGAAGTAGAAAGATCAAAAGTTCAAGACCTTCCTGGTTTCAGGCTAGCTTGAGCAACACACACACTGAAACCCTAGCCTGGAAGGAAGGCAGGAAGGCAGGAAGGAAGGAAGGAAGGCAGGAAGGAAGGAAGGAAGGAACAAAGGAAGGAAAATGAGGGATGAGGGAAAGAGGGAGGGGAAGAGAAAGAAAGTCACACTACTAAGAGTAAATAACTGTCAATGTAGCAGGAAGTGATAGAATGAAAGTAACAGATATACTGTACATTCTAATTAACATCATGTAAATTTTTTTGAGATGAGCTCTTCTTCCTCATTGCCCATGGGCTATAGGCACACACAACCGTGACCTGGATATTTTAAATAATTCTAACAGCTCGAACTTGAGCAATCACTAAGTACCAGAAGCAAACTGAAACAAATTAAATAACTAAGAGAGCTAATGACCACCTACGTAATCATTAAACCCACTGGCTTTGCTTCAGACTGGCACTCAACATGGTATAGCTGTACATATACTGGCCACGAGTCACTTTTAAAGTTCTCTTGGTTTCTAAGTATCAGTCTCTGTCAGTGTTGCTCTGTGTCTGTATCTCTGTGTCTCTGTCTCTATCCCCTGCCGTGTGTGTGTGTGTGTGTGTGTGTGTGTGTGTGTGTGTGTGTGTGTGTGAAGCACATCTGGCTACATTGACTATAGCCCAGTCTCACTCAGTGTCTGTGTCTCTGTCCCCTGCCCTTTGTGTGTTTCTGTGTGTGTGTGTGTGTGTGTGTAGTACATCTGACTACATAGACTATAGCCCAGTCTCACTGTCTTTTTGTGTCTGTGTCTCTGTCTCTGTCTCTGTCCCCTGCCCTTTGTGTGTTTGTGGGTGTTTGTGTGTGGGTGTGTAGCACATCTGGCTACATAGACCATAACCCAGGGTTTCCTCACAACTCAGCCTCAGATTCCAAGTACTAGAGTAGATAGGAAGTCTCATTGTTTTTAGTATTTAGTACTACTTTATGTTTCCTATTTATTTGTGGGTTTTGTATGAGTGTGGCACTGGGGATCAAACCCAGGGCCTCGTCCATACTACATAAATGTGCTGTAACTACATACCACTGAGATGTAACTCCAACTCACAGTTCCATTCTGCTTTTGGTTTTATTTTGTTTTGTTTTTGAGACAGAGTCTGACTAAGCTGTGTAGTCTTGAATGGCCTGGAACTTACTCATGCACCATGAGGGTGGCCTCAAAAATATAGAATTCTGCATCTCTCTCCCTCCCAAGTGCTGGGATTAAAGATGCATGTCACCATGACCAGCTAGTCTCATCCTTAATTTACTCTTTTTAATCTACTGCCCATCTGCACCAGTAAGACCACATTTATACCTCTCTAGTTTCTATCAGACACTTAAATTAATGCATGATTAAGTAAAGGAGGATAGATGAGTTTTTCTATTAAGATCTAGTATAGGCCAGGAGTTAGAAGCACAAGCCTTTAATCTCAGCTCCCAGAGGCAGAGTCAAGCAGATCTCTAAGTTTGAGACCAGCCTGATCTACAGAATGAGTTCCAGGATAGCCAGGGCTACCATCCAGAAATCCTGTCTTGAAAAACAAAAATAGACAAACAAATAAACAAAACAACAACAAAAAGATCTAGTTATGGAGAATGAAAGAGTCTCATTTTAAAAGAATTCAATACAATAGTTAGTATAGCTCAGAAGTAGGACGCTTACCTGGCACGTGAGGGTAAAAGTCTCAGCACCGCACCTGTCTATCCTTAAAACAAATTCTTTAACATATCATTTTGCACTTCTACTGCAACTCTGTCCATTTCTCAAAACCTAACTCAGACTTTAAATTCCAGGAGACATCCTCTTAGTTCTCCTTGATCAGAAGACATTGTCTCTCTTCTTCATTTTGATAAGGCAATAGTACCTCTATGGCATGCACTGAATTATAATATACGTCTGGCTACATGTTTCCACTGTGGGACATATGCTTTTTGAAAGCAGTAAATTTGGGAATGCTTTTAAGGGAGAGGGAAGAAGACCAAGATAGGCAGAGAGACAATAGAAAGAACATGGTTAAAGTCGAAAGAAGTCAGTAAATTCACTTCTCTGAGATCTAAGATAGCAAAGGCAAGCAGGAACAAACAGAAAAAAACACTCACTTACAACAATGAACATTCATGAAACCCAAGGTTTCTAAGACTGAGATCTGCAATCTACTGATCGGCTGATACAGTCTATACTGATAAAGCAAAATCTACATTCTCTGGTTAGCGCAACATTACTTTTACAGGCATTGCTAAAGCACGGAGTAGGGCTGGCAAGGTAAAGATGTTTGCTGTCAAGCCTGGCAGTGTGCTCAGTCCCTGGACCCCACATGGAGGAAGGAAAGAGTGACTTCTCTAAGTTGTTCTCTGACCTCCATATACTTTCTCTGGCATGCACACACACAGAGTAAATGAGATAAAAGTATACCTTTAACTATATTGTTGGCAGTTGTGTAAAGAAAGCTGGGAAGATCAGGAGCAGGGTGGGTGTAACAGCCGGTTCTGCCCCACGTTTGGGGGCCACTTTGCCCTGGCCGGAGCTGCTGCTCTGATCTGCGGGTCAGGGTCTAGCAAGAGAGAGAGTGGGGATGGAGGGGCAAGAGATGCGAAGAATGGAGACAAGACAGAGTCTGATCAAGTCTCCCTTTCTTTATTGAAAGGAAATTCTGGGTATTTATACCCTTTACCACATGCCTTGCCCTTATGGACAAACAGGGAAACACAGCTGAAGGCACTTTGCCACGTGCCTTGTAGCCATGGATACCACATGCGCCTTGCAGCTGGGGGCACTAAACAAAGATGTTTATCAGAATGTGCTCAGCTGTTGTGGGCTGTTGAAAACAAGTCTCTTGTCAGGGTATATGGCTCAAGATGGCTGCAAAGATGATAGCCGCTTTCTGCTAGGAGTCAGCTCCCAATAGGTGGGTATATGACTCAGTAGAAAAGCATTTGCAAGGCCCCAGGTTTGATCCCTGGCACCACAGAATAAATAATTTTTAATCAGATTTCCAATGTTCTGCATATCAAAAGGCACAACAGAAGAAAAGTCAGAGCTGGGGGATGAAACTGTCAATCATGACAGTTCAGACTGACTGTAAACTTGACAGGATGTAGAACCATCCAGCAGACAAAGCAGAGCATGCCTGTGGGGAGTTTCTAGTCTTAACTGACCTATGACTAAAACAGAGAAGGGCGCTGTACAGCAGCAGTAATCATCTCTGATTCCTGAGTGCAGATGCACTGTGACCAGTCACCTCAAGCTCCTGCTACCAAGCCTACCCACTGTGAGGCACAGTATCTGCCTGAAACAAAACAGACCTCCTCACCTCAAGCTGCTCCTTATCAGATATTTTGGTTACAGCCACAAGGAAAGTAACAATAAACTGATAAAATACCTGATAAAGGACTAATATTCAGAACATGTTCTTTACATGTTTACAACTCAAACATAGGCAAAAAACAAAACAAAAAACAAAACAAACAAACAAACAAAAACTCTGGCTCTTCTGGGGATGGTGCTTAGAGTGAAAGGTGCTCAAGATGGTCCAGCGTTTGACATACCATCGTAGGCTTTCCTACAACACAGCCTCTAACAAAACCAGGCTGTCTCGAACCCCTGGCAACAGGATTGTTTACCTTTACACCAAGAAGGTTGGGAAGGCATCCAAATCCGCATGTGGTGTGTGCGCAGGCAGACTGCGAGGGGTTCGTGCTGTGAGACCCAAAGTCCTCATGAGATTGTCTAAGACAAAGAAGCATGTCAGCAGGGCCTACGGTGGCTCCATGTGTGCCAAGTGTGTCCGCGACAGGATCAAGCAGGCTTTCCTTATTGAGGAGCAGAAAATCGTTGTGAAAGTGTTGAAGGCACAAGCACAGAGTCAGAAAGCAAAATAAATCTGCATTTTTTAAATAATAAAAATCAAGACTTAGTCTAAAAAAAAACCTGAATAGACATTCCACTGAAAATGAAAATGTACAGGATATGGGATATGTTCAGGGAGAGGTGCTCAACAGATCTATTTGTTATTAACTCAAATCACAGTTAGGGGTGGCACGGATGGTGTGTTTGCCTCACCTTTAGTTCAATAACAAACAAACAAAAAAAAAACAGTACTTCATATTCATTAGGATGGAGATGATCAGAACAGTAAGATTTGTAGGGAATTTTTCTGGACAGAAATATATTCATCTATGAGAGCTGGGCACGGTGACCCATTGCTCTCGATAGGAGTACTGTCAACCTGAGTTGAGTGAGCAGAGCCCACACCATGAAAAGAGAAAGCAGACTCCTAAGATCTGTCCCCTGACTGACACATAAAATAAAAACTTCGAAGTCATCTCAGCGTTAGCCCTTGTCCTCTGGGATCATGTTGGGATCTACAGAGGGTTAATCTCTTCAGGGCCATGGGGCAACAAGATTCTTTGTCCCCTGGAGCTACCACTCTTCCTCCTGGGACTTCCCTAATCTACCTTTCTTACCTAGTCCTGCTAGGATACAGAAGGAGCAGGTCTTGAACTGACCCAGCTCTTCTGGGCTTGTAGATAAGGCTCTCCTGGAGCCCTGCTGAGGTTCTTGGCAGATACCTTCTGAACGCCTGGTCCAACACTCAACTGCAGCTCCTTAGTGTGAAAGAACCCCTCTTCCAAGTGCCTATTCGCTGTCCCACTAGCAAGGATTCAGAGTTCCCTGCTAGCCTCTCCTATCCTAGACTGTCTCACCCTGTGGCTAAACCCCAATAGCTTTCCTTCACATAGGGTTTCTGAGAAACATTCACTGTCTGATAAACTGAAAGAAAGGCTATTTCCTATCATCCAAGAACAGTCTTCTTCCAGCCTCTAAGCAGAGAACTAAGCCCATCCCTTTCCCTCGGATATCCTGAAAAGGAATCAGCCGTCAGTAAGTTGTGACCAGGTAGATACAGGCATCTGGAATTTTCCCAGTGGTCTGACTGAGATGAGGGGGTAGGGGGAATCATATTCAGACTTCTCTTTTTCAGAGGAGAGCGTAGCTCAACCTCACACTAAGCATCTCCAAGTCTAGCAGAGGGCTGGGAGATGTCTCAGTGGATAACTACTTGCTGTATAAGATGAGGACCTCTGCAGCACTGATGTAAAAAGTGAGCATGGGTCTGTGCGTGCCTGTCACCCCAGCACAGGGGCTAAGGATCCATGAGGACTGCCAGGACTTGCTGGCTGCCACTCTAGCTCCAGGTTCAGTAAGAGACGCTATCCCAATGGAATTGGGTGAGGGGAATAGAGTAGAACACCAAAGTCTTCTCTAATACACACACACACAGAGAGAGAGAGAGAGAGAGAGAGAGAGAGAGAGAGAGAGAGAGAGA
>NW_021604567.1:19650008-19707765 GCF_004785775.1 Grammomys surdaster | reverse complement strand
GAGAGAGAGAGAGAGAGAGAGAGAGAGAGAGAGAGAGAGAGAGAGAGGCAGACAGAGACAGAGGGACACAGAGAGAGACAGAGACAGAGAGATGAGAGACAGAGAGACAGAGAAACAGAGACAGAAAAAGGAGTTTGGAGAGGGGAAGAAAATCTTTGTAAAAGCTTTTCATCCTTCAGTGGATGAAGTGCATGTCTTAGTCATTTTCTATTGTGGACTGTGTGCTAATCCCAGAATACATCACATTTAGCATTTTGATTAAAGACCTGTAACCTGAATATAATCTTAAGCAAACATCAAATAAACTCAAAACAAAATCATTCTCTTTTTTAAAATATCAGTTTTCTTCAAAAATACCACCGTTGTAAAGATCGAGGAACAGGCTGAGAAGCCTTTTCCAAGGGGAAAAACTGAGGAAACACATGATCTATAATGTAGGAGCCTCTAGTGGAGGAAAAATGCAAATGCTATAAAGGACATCATAAGGCAGGTGACAAAATACAGTGAACTGCACATCTGTTTCAGTGTTAGATTCCTGACGGTGGAAACTGCAGAATAGAAATATACATCGGGAGGCAAAGGACCGGCATGTGTGCAATCTATCCCCAAATAGCTCAGATACAATCTGTACACAAAGGGAGAACAAATCTCTCTTTAACCATGATTTAAATAAAATAAGTGAATCCGGATAAAAGGTAAACAGGTGTTTTGGATACAATTCTTGCAATCTGACTGAGTTTGACGTTATTTGCAAGTTAAAAGAGATGGTTGATAGGTGCTGAAGAGATGGCCCAGGGGCTAGAAGCCCTTGTTCATCTGCCAACTGACAGGCGTTTAGTTCCCTTATTGGGTGACTCATGTCTACCTGAAGCTGTAGTTCTAAGGGATCCAAAGTCCTCCTGCCTCTCTGAGCGCCTGAATACATATGCCTCTCTCTCTCTCTCTCTCTCTCTCTCTCTCTCTCTCTCTCTCTCTCTCTCTCTCTCTCTCCCCCTCTCCCTCTCCCTCTCCCTCTCCCTCTCTTTCTGTCTCTCTATCCCGTGTGTGTGTGTGTGTGTGTGTGTGTGTGTGTGTGTGTGTATGTCTGTCTGTCTCTTTCTCTGTCTATGTGTATCTCTCTCTCTCTCTGTATGTCTTTGTCTCTCTCTCTCTCTCTCTCTCTCTCTCTCTCTCTCTCTCACACACACACACACACACACACAAATGAAAATAAATATTTGCTTTATTGTGTTTTGCCTAAGCAAGAAAAGTTTACTTTTTCTCTTATGAGTCTCCAAGAACATGATTGATTTGAATCTTTAGTAAATAAAAAGTGACCAAGGATCAAATATCTAATTTGAAATTTAAAAGATCTATTTTACTTTATGAATTCAAGTGTTTTGTCAACAAGTAGATATGTGTGCTGTGTGTGAGTCTGGTACTGACAGAGGTCGGAAGAGGGCATTGATGCCCTGGATGACTGTGAGCCATCACGTGGGTGCTGGAAACTGAACCCAGGTCCTCTGCAAGAGCAAGTGCTCTTAACCACTGAGCCATCTCTTCAAACCCCAAATACCTCATTTTAAATAATTAGCCAGGCATAGTATCATATGCCTCTAATTTCAGCACTTGGGAAATAAAGGCAGGCAGATCTCTTTGAGTTTAAGGCTACCTTGATCTACATAGTGAGTTCTAAGACAGCCAGAGCTAAATAGTGAGATCCTGTCTCAATAAATAAATAAATGTATCATTGTTTCCCACTCACACCCTGCTCCTTTATTTTCTCATCTTATTTATAAAGAATATGCAAATGTAATATACAGGAAATGGAGAGATGGCTCAGTGGTTAAGAGCACTTGCTGTTCTTCTAGAGGATTCAAGTCCAGTTCCCAGTACTCACATTACAACTCACAACTGTCACTACAGTTCCAGGATCCAGTGACATTTTCCAGCCTTCATGGACAATGAACACATGATGGTAAAATATACATGCATGTAAAATACATTTTAACATATATGTATATATATGTCATATCTTTTTTTAATTTTTCATGTTTTGTAAAAATAAAGTCAAGAGTTAACGTAAATGATGAACAACAGAGTTAAATTCTCTGGGTATAATATTCATGCTCGTATTTCCAGCACTTTCTATAGAGGATGAGGCAGGGGAATTGCTGCAAGTTCAAAATCAGCTTAGGCTATATAGCAAGTACCAGGTTACCCAAGGATACCTAGGCAAGACTCTGTCTCAAAAACACCACCACCACCAAAAAGTTAAATGACCTAGTCCTGATTCTTAATTTGTAATCAAAAGAGTCACCTGAAGAACCTGCCACTACAGAACACAAAAACTACAGCTGGGAAAGAAACAATGCTCTAACTCCCCACTGAATTCTTAACTGTCTCTTACAGCATATGGCATCAATGTTTTTCAAGTGAAAGCTGTGAAAAGCCGGGCGGTGGTGGCACATGCCTTTAATCCCAGCACTTGGGAGGCAGAGGCAGGTGGATTTCTGAGTTCGAGGCCAGCCTGGTCTACAGAGTGAGTTCCAGGACAGCCAGGACTACACAGAGAAACCCTGTCTCAAAAAACCAAAAAAAAAAGAAAAAAAGAAAGAAAGAAAAGAAAGAAAGCAAGTAAGCAAGCTGTGGAAAATAAAAGATCTATGTAGAGTGCCCTGAGAATTGCTGAGTGTGCACACACCCCAGATCTCAGATACGGAAAGTTATACTTGGAGTGACCTGATTTTGGCTAAGTGCAGACAAAATGGTTGCCCCAGCTCTCAACAGGAAAGACAGCATTTGCAAGTTCAAAATCTAAAATGAGTACATGTTAGATGATCTATCCAGTGACAATTTGAAGGAAAATAAGATAATTGAATTCCAGTAATATAAGAATAGCCTTATGAATCAAAAACAAACATTTCAAACATCCCCTCTCAGTATGTTATCTCGAAACTCAGACCTTATTTTCTATGGTGCCTATTTTTAAAGGCCTGAGAGCAATGTTAAGTTTCTAGGTGCAAACACACACAGTGTGGTTACTTAGGTGCTCGTACTCATAGTCTGGGTCCTTCTGTATGTCTCATGGCTACATGATATTCCCTAGCCATGGAATTTGCTGTTTGATCTGCGATTCTACTTGAAGATATTCCAGAGGCTGGGAAGCTCTCTAAACACACCAAGCCTACATGTGAACAGCTCAAATGTCCAAGTGTTTCCATCAGCAGTCTCTTCAAAAGTCATAATAACTTACAGGTGTGAGCATGGAAATACCCTCTGCACTCCTCTGCCCTCCTTTGAACTCTGCCTCCTCTCTCTGGACCATTTTTTTTTTTAACACTGAATTCTTAACACGGCTTGGCATTTCCCCATTTTCTCTTCCTTGGCTTTGGGGCTTTTAAGAGGACATTCCAAACTCTTCTAGGAGACACAAAAGCAGACGCAAATGCTTCAGCATGTCATCTCTTTGGTTTCCTTAAATCCTTATATTATTTATTAGTTTACTCAAAGTAGAAAAAACAATTTAAATGATCCTTGAGAAGATACCTACTAGGGAATTAAAGAGACAGGTGGGTAGTAAAACTCTTGCCTAGTTCCAATCCTGGGAAATTTTTGACGGACTATAACATCTGCTCTGTGTCTATCGCGGCTGAAGATGGGCTCCCCTGCTTTACTGCCATCTCCAGAAAGAGCAATGAACTGTGTGTGAAGGCAGCTTAATCCAACACTTGCATTAAGATTTCACAAAGTGACATTGTGACCCTTTACTACAGATAGTTCTCCACTGTGTGGGTTCGAACTCTTGCGTGCACGTATGTGCACATGGAGACCAGAAGTCAACCTCAGGTGTGGTCCTCACGAAGTTCATTTTCTGAGACAGGGTCTCTCCCTGAGATCCTAGGTCAGTCAATTAGGCTAGACTGGGTGGCCAACAAGCCTTAGGGAATCTAACAGTCACTATTTCTCCAGTATTAATATTATAAATGTGTACCATTGCCAGGAGTGGTGGCATATGCCTTTAATCTCAGTAAAAGGGAGGCAGAGACAGAGTCAGATAGATCTCTGAGCTTGAGTTGAGGCCATCCTGGTCTACAGAATGAGTGCCAGGATATCCCAGGACAACACAGAGAAACCCTGTCTTGAACAACCAAACAAACAAACCACCATCACCACCACAACAACAATGTGCTACTCCAACTAGGTTTTTGTACCAGTAATGAGGATTGAATTTAGGACTTCGTATTTCCATATCAAGCTCTTTACTGGCTAAAGTATCTTGCAGCTCTGGAAAATGTAGTCTTTATTCTGAATAGTCACACAGCTAGCTTAACATTAGGGATTTTAAGAAAAAAAATAGACACTGCTACTGTGACATTTAATTAGTGGTGAGTGTATGATATCATTTAATACATTTTCATGTATCTTTGGAAATTCCAAGCAATTAAGTCAACAGACTCCCATCAACACTAAAGACTTCTATCTTCTTCCCATTTCATAGTAAATTGAGCTATCAAATTTTTACCACTCGGGATGGTGAGATGGCTCAGCGGTGCTCGACTGCTCTTCTGGAGGTCATGAGTTCAAATCCCAACAACCACATGGTGGCTCACAACCATCTGTAATAAGATCTGATGCCCTCTTATGGGGTGTCTGAAGACAACTACAGTATACTTACATATAATAAATAAATAAAAGCCTTTGGGCAGGAGCAAGCGGGGCCGGAGTGAGAGGGAGAAGGGAAGGGGGAAAAATTGTTACCAGTCTAATGGGTAGAAAATACTGATTGTTTCTTGGGGCTGGAGAATTGGTTCAGTGGCTAATAGCACTCACTTCTCTGGCAAAACACCCAAGTTCTGTTCTGTACTCACATCGGGTGACTCACAATCATCAGTTCTAGAGGTCTCAACGATCTCTGGCTTACACAGGCACCAGACTCACACATAGTTTACACAAATACATGCAGGGAAAAAAAACACCTATACATGTAAAATAAGGATAAATAAAAGTATAAGTAGGGCTGGTGAGATGGCTCAGCGGTTAAGAGCACTGACTGCTCTTCTAGAGGTCATGAGTTCAAATCCCAGCAACCACATGGTGGCTCACAACCATCTGCAATGAGATCTGATGCCCTCATATGGGTGTCTGAAGACAGCGACAGTGTACTTACATATAATAAATAAATAAAAAAAAAATAAAAATAAAAGTATAAGTAAAAAAGAAGTCAGGCTAATGAGAGGGCTCAGCACTTGTCAAGCCTTATGACCTGACTTCAATTCCCAGGACCCACATGGTGGAATGAGAATGAACTCCTCAAACTGTCTTGTACTCTCAGCATTTGGATCCAGGGGCAGGAGGACCTCTAGGATACAAGGCCACCTGGTCTACATAGCAAGTTACAGGGCAAACCAGGACTACTTGGTAAGACCCTGTCCTGAAACAGACAAACAAACAACTGAAAAGCTAATTAGACTATATGACAGTTTCCACAATGAGGCGGGACTTCTCGGGGGTGTAGCTATTTTGAAGTCACTCATGCTCTGTAAGGAAGTCCAATAAACTCATTAGTCTCACCATGTTGGACTTAAGCCTTTCAGACCGGGATTCTTGCATAGGCAAGTTATGGCTGAAAGAGAGGCAATGACAGTCCAGCCTAGAGCCTGACAGGCACAAGAAGCCAACTCAATGGCAAGTGCATACCTGACCCTGTCCATTAAAACTGTCAAAGGAAGGAAGATGCCTGGTAGCCCCAGGGAGACAACACAGGATAAGGAAACAGAATGAGTCGAGGAAAATGACTGTGGGCTATAGAACGCTAGCTGAAATAGTACCTCCCGACAGTTGTACCTAACATCACTCTTTTAAGGGAACAATTGACAGTTGTGGTGGTTGTACACCTTTAATCCTAGCACTCAAGAGGCAAAAGCAGGGAGACATCTATAAGTTTGAGGCCAGGCTGGTCTACATATTGAATACCAGGCCGCTCAAGGCTACACAGTAAGACCCTATCTAAAAGTATCCAAAAAATAAAAATGAAAAAGAAAGAATGGAAGGAGGGAAGAAAGGAAGGAAGAGAGGGAGGGAGGAAAGAAGGAAGACTAGAAGGAAGAAAGAAGGGAGGGAGGGGAAGGGGGAGGGAGGGAGGAAGGAGGAAGGAAGAAAGGAAGAAAGGAGGAAGAAAGAAAGGAGGGAGGGAAGGAAGGAAGGAAAAGAAAAGGAGGAAGGGAGAGAGGGAAAAAAGAAGGCAGGAAGGAGGAGGGAGGAAGAAGGAAGGAAGGGCTAGAACCTTTTCAGGCTGCATCGGATCTTGCTGACACTATTCTTTAGTGTCCCCTTTGTTGTTTATACTTTAGATCAATTGGTACTTGGTGGGAATGGACAGCAATGGATCTACACTAGCTGTAAAAAAGTTTTTCCTAAATGGGTGTTTTCATGCTTGCCGCTGATGTTCCTTGAAGATTTGGAGAACAGTTAAAGATAAGGAAATACTTCAGTAAGAGTTTTTGTTTGTTTGCTTGCTTGCTTGCTTGTTTTTAAAAGATATCCTAGATAGGTTGGGGTGGGGCACTCCCAGAAGCCCTAAGGTTATTCCTAGTACCAGTAGTGGGTAACCTTCCTATGAATTGTTGGCCAGGGAGGTCCCTGAGCCTCAACCTCCCAAAAAAAGGTTATTGCCTCTATTATTGGTTGCATACAAAAACTAAATAAGAACAGATTGCTGCCAGACATGGTAGTGAATGCCTTTAATCCGAACACTGGGGAGACAGTAGTAGATATATCTCTGTGAGTTTGAGGCCAGCCTGGTCTACATAGCAAGGTCCAGGTCTGCCAAGGCTACTTAGAAAGACTTTATCTCAAAAACAAAACAACAACACAACAGAAAAAAAAAAAAAACCTACTGAAGACATTGGATCTTTTGGTTGCAGGACATGAAATAAAGCTATGACTGAGCTGAAAGAGCTCCCTCCCTGATGGTTAGCTTATATAAGTGCTGGATATTCAAGCTGTTAGGATAGAATTGTCCCTATAGACCTACTCAGTAGGACCTTTTGTGCTACCCTATGCAAGTTCAAGGCAAGATGTGCTGGCTAGTGCAATAGTGGTATGAACTGTTTTGAGTGCAACTTTTTTATTGGATTTAATACCCACTCCATAAGGGGTGGAGATGGATTCATATCTGGTACTGAAAGCCAAGACAAAGGCACCCGTGGGGATGCAATTGCCGTTGTTTTCTTGAATGGATGTGATGTGCCACCTACACATCTGTATTTACACCTATAGAGAAGTGTTATTGTTGGCCTTGTCTGTGGGAAAAGTGGTTACAGCAGATGACGGTTGTCAATGGACACATTCATAACAGATTAAATGGCTGAAGGCAAGGGACAGTTGAGGCAGCAAGACTGCCCAATGCTCAAATAACGATCGTGGACACATTACCTCTTTCAAGGCCCAGGGCACACTGTGAAACAGGTAGGCAGACAGAATGTAAGAGCTAAAGGAAGCAAGCAGAATGCTGTACAGCAGCTCCTCCCTCCTCCACCGGCATCACTTGATGGTATCTTGAACTTTGCACTGGAACCTGATGCAACTAGAGAAGAACAATACAGTTGTAGCTAGATCTTCAGCACAGACAATGGAACTATTAAAATCCCCTAGTAGACGGAGGGAAGGAAGGTCAGGAGACCCTCACCTGAGAGTCTAGCTATTGTTCCCTGCCCCAGCTGCCACGTGATCTAGGGAGACACTAGAGTATATAAGAAGTGAAAAAGTAAGAAACTACAGCAATAGCTCATCAGTTAAGAGCACTTCCAGGGCTAGGGAGATGGCTCAGAGGTTGGGAACGCTGACTGCTCTTACAGAAGTCCTGAGTTCAGTTCCCAGCAACCACATGGTGGCTCACAACCATCTGTGGTGGGATCTGATGCCCTCTTCTGGTGTGTCTGAAGGCAGCTACACTGTACTCATATACATTAAATAAATAAATAAGTAGATAGATAAATAAATAAATAAATCTAAAAAAAAAACAAGAGTACTTCCAGAGGACCTGAGTTCAATTCCCAACACCCAGATAGCAGCTCACAACTGTCTGTAGCTCCAGTTCCAGGGAATCCAACACCCTCACACAGACATACATGCAGAGAAAACACCAATGTACATAAAATAAAAATTAAATCCTGAATCCTATAGCCCCATCATGGCAGCAGTAGGGACCTGGACACGGCTTTGCAGTGATTGAGCTGTGAGCCTGGCGAGCGTTCGCCTAGCCCCGTGCTCACTTCACCCCCCCAACCCAACCCCGGCTCTTCACCCTGATCCTGCACCATTGCTGAGCCCGCCCAGGTCTGGACGATGGTGAACTATTTCCTGGGCCAGAGCGTGCTCCAAAGTTCCTGGGACCTAGTGTTCCCTGCCTTCGGACAACAGTACCCGAATCCCTATAGCAAATATGTCTTAATTGAAGACATAGTGCACCCAGAGGTGACCCCTTCTGTCCCAGGGACTCCTGATCTAGACCAACAGGATGTTACATTTGGGCAAAGCGGCTGTTTCCTGCCAACGTTGTTCACTCAGTGTACATCCGGGAGGACACTATCGTGGACCCACAGAATCAGACCATGACCACCTTCACCTGGAACATCAACCACATCCGGCTGATGGTGGTGGAGGAACAATGTGTTTACTGTGTGAAATCTGTCGGGAATCCTGGGTCTCCTCTAGCTTACTTGGCGTCTCTAGAGCTGTCTAGGAATTTGGTCTTGCCCAATTCAAAAGCAGTGTGGCCAAGAGAATGAAGGCCTTTGAATATATCCTGGCCAAGCTACAAGGTGAGGCCCCTTCCAAAACACTTGTTGAGACAGCCAAAGAGGCCAAAGAGAAAGCAAAGGAGACGGCACTGGCAGCTACAGAGAAGGCCAAAGACCTGGCAAACAAGGCTGCCACCACGCAGCAGCAACAGCAGTAGCAGCTCCTATAGTCTACTTCCTCTCCCTCCCCCCGCCCCCGCAGTGTACTTGATTATTAAAGATTAACCTGCAGCCCTCTCTGCTGTCTGCCATGGTGGGTGAGGGCCCTATCTTTGTCAGCATCTGCACTACACCCAGCTCTATCTACTGGGCAGAGGGGTACAGTGACTTGCCCAAGGTCACAGCAGTGCGAAGGTGATGAACTGTACGAGGGCAGGGGTCCTTGTTGTATTCTCTGCTGTGTCCCAAGTATCCTGAACAATATTTAGCACGTAAAAGGCACTCAATAAAACACATGATTTGATTGTTCCACCCAGAAAAAAAAAAAAGAATCCTAATTTAAAAAAATGTATTGCATGAAAAGGAAAATGAAAGGGTAATTAAAAGTGGAACTCCTTGATAAAGTTTTGATGAGGTTACCAACTGTCTTAGTTAATGTTCTATTATTGTGGAGAGACACCATGACCTAAGCAACTCTTAAAAAAGAAAGCATTTAATTGGGGGCTGGCTTATCAGTTCAGGAGGTTTAGTCTGTTATCATCATGATAGGGAGGAGACAGATACAGTGCTGGAGTAGCAGCTAAGTGTTTTATATCCTCATCTGCAGAAAGCAGGCAGAGAGACAGACAGAGACACAGATACAGACACAGAGACAGACAAAGACAATCAGAGACAAACAAAGACAGAGATAGAGGGCCTGGCAGGGCTTTTGAAACCTCAAAGCTCACGCCTACTGACACACCTCCAACAAGACCATACCTCCTCTAACAAGGACCACACTTCTTAATCCTTTCCATACACTTCAACAACTGGGGACTAAACATGGAAACATATGAGTCCGCCGCACCATCCATGACGGGGCAGGACTTTGTACTGAGTAATACAGCTGTCATCTGTGTGTCTATAAAGTGTCTACTCATGACTGCTCTATAAGGAAGCCTAACAGATCCAATGCTCTCACTGAGCTAGACTTTAGTGAATTTACACTTTAGTCTGTTGTTGGGACCCATCACGAGTAAATGGGCGCTTGTTTGTGTCTTCACAGGTAACATTCTACTCCAGGTTAAATGGCCATTCTCCTGTCCCCATATCCCATCAACTTAGAAACATCGGGATTACAGATGTGCTCACCTATACAATCTAAGCTGTTTCAGTAATTGGAGTCCACAGATACCTCAACAAATCTGTAAGGATAAGAAGACAATCGTTGAGCTACATTTACATGGGAGACTCGAAAGTCTCTACAGTATATCTTAAGCAAAGAATAGATCTAGTAGTTAACCTAGAAACAAAGAGCCTGATGCTTATGGCAGAGTAACTAAAATGCACCTGAGAGCCTGATTCTAGGAATTCTCTATAGTGGGAAGTACTTTAATTTCAGTGTTCCGAGAAGAAATCACACTTTAAGTTAAAAAAAAAATCTATATCAAAACTAGTGACAGAGAATGCCACACACCATTTTAGAATCTTCTGGTAGAATATGTGACAGAAAAGCACCGAGGAACACACGGGAAACCCTTGGCATCTTCACAATGCCAACACAATCATAACCAGCCATATCCAGGGAAAGAAAGTAGCTGCACACTAGACAGTAAGACAACATCCCTGACACTATCAGTAGTACACACAGATAGGTAACAATAGGACATGGCAAAACCTACAGAAGGAAGTAAATAGTTAAAGAAAATCAGGGTTTGGTAGCATACACCAGTAACTCTTTAACACTTGTAAGGTAGAGACAGATGGATCAGGAATTCAAGGATAGTCTACCTATCAAACTCCAGGCCAACCTTGGCTAAGTGAGACCTTATCTCAAAATTAAAACTAAAAGCTGAAAGTAAGATTTAAAATCTATGGTACCATTATACTAAAGTCTGGTATTTGCTGTTGAAAATACCAGAGATCTATTTTTATGTCCTACAGATGTTCTGAATTTTATCAGCATCAAGCATGCCATGTTAAGAAACAGGGCAAGAGAAACTGGTAACAAACACAGAAAAAGAGTTGGGACTAATTTAACAACACGTTCAAGATATGAGAGTGAGATATTAAAGCTTTAAACTGACTGGTGGAAAAATGACTACTTACGAAAAGTGAGTTGTTTCTCAAACTGATAGCCATAAATATGATAAGTATTACACTGAAGATAATTATACTCATTCTATGATGTTTTAAATCAATACTTTGATTCTATGAGAACACTAAGTTATTTTTAATAACTGAAAATTCCTACATTTCCCTTTGGTAGAAACACGTTAAAACAGATAGAAAGTCCACAGAAATCTTTCCCAGAATGATGACCAATATAAAAAAAAAAAAGTCACACCAAAACTATAGCTGAGTAAGACCAGTTTCCCTTCTCTAAGAGAAGAGAGATAATAGAACTAAAGTCCAATCTACCTTCCATACAATACATCCTTTTAGTTTAAGATAATGCTTTGTCCTTATCTTCAGTTTTCAAAATGCCAGGAAAACTTTTTTTTTTAAAAAAAAAAAAAAAAAAAAAAAAGCTTTTCTAGGAAAGAAAATGAATACAGAAATGTAAGTGGTTTGGTAATCCAGAGCCAAAATGAAAGCCCACACTTTATCTTTCCTACTATCTTTTTGCCAGAAGCAGCATTCATCCTAACATCCTAAAAAGGAAAGGTCAAAGCAGTGTCACAGGCAACAAGTATTTGAAGGGGAAAAAAAAGGACATAAAGGAAAAAGTTGAAAGAAGAAACACAATTCCAAATTACTGAGTATGGACCCTATATTAATATATACTGTGCAGACACTTGATCTTCCTTTATGGACTGGATAAAGGCTCCTCTGAGGCATTTCTAATTAGGGATGACTACAAGGGGCCAAAGGGAAGGAAAGAGCTCTGTAAGGTACAGGGATCTCAGAGCAGTCTCTTTCCTGGGATCCCACAATTAAAAACAGCCGCACAGTTAAACGAAGACGTGTCGAATACTTCAGGTATCAGTTAAATTTTCTCTTTCTCCTCCTCCTCCTCTTCTTCCTTCTCTTCCTCCTCCTTCTCTTTATGAATTCATATTATTTTTTAAACATTTGACACAGGTTTAAACACTCCTCCGTTTCAGAAAACAGTGCCTGTTCAGCTGAGGGGTGGGGAAGCATGTAATGAGGAAGTTAACAAGGGCTGATTTTTTTTTTTTACAACATTCTTTAAAAACTGAAAAACCTCTTTAAACACCAGGAACAGCTTAAATAATTCACTCTGGGCCTGAGGGTTCCATGTAGACAGTCCCTATCTCTGGTCTGCTTCTGGCAGTGTTCTCCTGGGTTTCAACCATGACAGTAGGCCCAACAAGCCCACGCAAAGACTACAAAGCTCCAGGCTTCACCCATGCCTGTACTCTCTGGTCTTTAAGGTGCACCTGAGAAGGCTGTATGTGGCTTGTCCCACAGGGAACTTGGTCCCAGAAACGCAGACAAGGTAGCCTAGCTGGCTGTTGAGAGCAATGAAAGCGCAAACCATTAGGCCTGAAGTGAGTTCGACCATCCCTCCACAAGCCTCCACAGGCCTGAGGGCCTCCCTTCCAGACCCACTGTAGAAAACAAACTAAGCCTGCTCAAGCTGGGGCCTCTTGTAGTGCGCCCCAGCCTTGGTCATTGTTTTGTCGTGGGGAGTTGATGAGAGTTGCCTGCTCCCTGATCCCTGGAGTCCGGCAGCTGCTAAGCGCGAGGTAGTGCAAGAAAGGAGCGTGGAGCCCTCCTGGCTGGGGCAGTAAGGCCGGGCGGGCGGCACCCCGTGGGCCGCAGGGAGCCGCGCACCTGCTCCGCCCACCTCCAGCCGGGCGCCGGACTCCTCCAGCCCCTGCCCTCGCTGCTCTGCCGCTCAGGTGCGCGGGACCCAGAACCGTTCGGTCCTCGAATGCCGCGTGTCAAAGGACAGTTTAGACGCCCTTGAGCCAGCCGGGCTCTCCGCGGCAGCCTCTAAGACTCCCCAGAAGGAAGTGCGATGGAGGATTCCGTCCTGCTTCATTTCCAGAGTTGAAAGCCCGAAAGCCGTCGGTTCTGCACAGAGGAGCAGTCGGGCGCGAGCTACCAGCTTCTGATGAAAATAATTGTTCTCGCACGCACTGTCCTGTGCCCAGAGGCGCACGTGCGCGCACGCGAACACACACACACACACACACACACACACACACACACACGCCTCTCTAGCTGCCCAACCTTAGTATTCTGATCATGCAGTTTTCAACAACTTGCTTGACACAATAACAAAGACGTTTAAATGCCAGGACGCAGACTTCACTTTTTAACCTGCTGAGAGGAGCTACTTTCAAAGCTTCCCCACAGCGAATAAACTGACAAAAAATATGGGGTGCACTTATAAATTAAACACCTTACCCTCAAAGCAACGTTTGTTAATCAGGTTTCTAAAGCAATACCCGTGTCTGTCTTTCTATTCACCCAAATAATGCCCCAAGAAGGAACCCCCTCACACAGGAGCGAGCTGGGGAAAAATGAATTATACCCATAGCTAGTAAAACTCATCTTAAATCAATAGAACACCACTTGAACTTGAGTTTCCATTGTTTCACTGGACCATCAATGTTTTTAATTAAACAGAGCTACCCTTTCTGCTAAAACATTACATAAAAGGGTTAGGTTTCTACTTTTGTTGAGGCAGCTGGCGTTTGTTGGCTGTTGTGTTTGAGCAACAGACTGTTCAATAGAAGCGAGAAATAGCTCAACGCGCTCTTAATAGACCTGTTTCGACAATGTACCTTGAAAAGGAATACATTGTGTTATTGTGTTAGTTTGCTACAAACCTATTAGAAGAAAAATAGCGTCCATCAGGTCTAACAAAACGCATTTGTATTATACGCACTTATCTGCTTCAAATACACTTCTTGGCACAATGTCTAGGATTCAACTAGATCATCAAGAGCTGGACAGAAGAACACATACCAGTTAGGTAATGATACACAGGCTAAAAATAATAATAAAGAAAGGCTTACTCAGGCGGTAATCGCGACTTTTTATTTTTGATGAAGATGCAAGCAGCCCTACTTTACTTGAAAACTTGCAGGTTTCTTCGACCAAAAACAAAACAAAAAAAAATTTAAAGATTTGTGCCGTGAGACTATTGATCCAGATCCCACAGTTGGAACTGATCCACTTTTGATAACAATTTGTTTCGGAGAAGGATCCAGGGCAGAAATACAGTGTTTTAAAAGCAGAATTAAACAGCGCAAAGATCCGGGTTCTTTAGGGAAATGTGTGAAACAAACAAATCGAAAGCAAGGGTTCCAGCCAAGAGGTTGGGGAGTAGCGCAGCCTAGCAGCAGGAAAGAAAGCACTTCTTGGGAAATGCTCTCTTAAAAATGAATTTAAAGCTTGTTTTAAAGGTATTTTGAACAGAGAGTGAAACTGAAGCATAGAAATAGGTGGCATTCCGGTGACATGCCTACTGCCTCTTGTACTTCAAACTTTAAGAGGAAAAAAAAAATACACAAATGATGAGGCTAATTTCCACTCTAAAATTGCTTAGTAGAAAAGATAGCTAAAATGGTATCCACCCTCTAGGCATCTGCAGAAAGCCACGTGGTTTCTAACCTGCATATTTGGTTTTCAGCTGCAAGATTGTTGAGAACTCAAGAGAATGGTAGGTTGCTTGTTAGCTCAACTGAGAGAGAGAGAGAGAGAGAAAGAGAGAGAGAGAGAGAGAGAGAGAGAGAGAGAGAGAGAGAGAGAGAGAGAATATGAACTGACATAAGTTACAATAGCATCCTATGTAAAATCTACATAAAAACTAGATGAGGAGATATTTGAGGAGATATTTTGCCCAAATACCTCATTTGTTACATTTCTGAATTAATAAGTTATTGCATGAGAATTTAGAAAATTGTTACCCTGTAACTTTAGACAATGGTTTTCCTACTTTTACAAAATAACTGTGTTAGATTCTTCCAAAAAGTAGTTTGAAGTCAGGTGGCATTTTCTTTAAAAGTTGTGTGTGTGTGGGTGTGTGTGTGTTGGATAGTAGTTTAGTGGTACTTTAAGACTTTTCACTGACATCTCCATTGCACTGTGTCCAAATCTAATTTTTAAAGCTATTTTATTTGGATTTCAATAACGGAAATGAAATCCTTAACCCCATATTGCATATTACATATAAAATTAGTTTCTCAAATGTATAAATTTGACAGAAAATGTAGACATTTTCAGTTTAAGATATTTTATTTTACATATATACAAATATACCAAATATAAAAGGATTGTTTTAAGTCTGTGATTTACAACTTTAAAAAATATTTTGGGGGGCTGAAGTTAAGTTTTTGAGGAGATGCATATTCGATGTATTTTAATTTGAAGAGATTTTTAAAATCAGCAAATATTTACTTAACAGAGCCCTTGAAAGTCCAGCAAAGGAAGAAAAATCAAGAACCTTGTCTTGTAGGTAAACAGTGATTAGACTCTTTGTGTTCTGCATACTCTTGAAAATCTCCAACTCTCCACCCTTATAAAAGATCTTCAGTAGGACATGTATGTCTACGTATTTCTCTACAGTTTAAAATATGCATTATAATTTGTCTCCACTACAAGAATAAAAGATCAAATAAACAGATTTCTGTTAACCTTTCCATTTTTCTCTAGAAGTTTGGTTTTTTTTTTCATTGTTATTTTCTTGTCACTGACATCTAAAAAAGTTTTAATCAATAAAATATTGAAAAAAAATTTACTGTCATCCATTCTAAACAGCATCGATTTTAAAAGATTTTGAAAAATGTGTTTTCAACATATTTACATATTCTTGGTTTGTCTCCAGTTAGTAAATGAATTATCATTTCCAATTTCTTTTTGACTTCACTTGCCTTTTAGCTCAGAGGTACGGGAAGTAAGTGGGATCAATATATTTTAAGCATTTCTGCCACACAAGATTATTTCAACGCCATTTTTTTGCTGTTGCACCTCAAAAAGCAGTGGCCAAGCCCACTGCCAGCTGCCCAGACATTCAACCAGATCCACCCCTGGGCACAGTCTTCAGAGGAAAAAGATTCAGCTTCCAAACTTGATTAAAAACAGCCTAACAATTTCTGCACTTAAAGACATGTGTGGTTGAAGAGCCCAATAAATTGCTGCAGAGAGGAGGTAGCTGAGGTCTAAGTGTGCTTCACTGGGGAACACTCGGGGAGCTTAAAGCAAATCAGATAGAGGGAATGCGACAGAAGGGCGTCATGTCCACCAAAACCTACAGGCAAAACTCACTTTGTTTGACTTGAGTACTGAGAGAGACTGAGTCTCTCTTTTTTATTTTTGTCACCTTAATTTGAAAGAAAGGGAAATGTACACACAACAGAAACCTTCAGAGCTATTTGGAAATTGTGGACTTGTTTTGAGTAATTATGAGACCTTTTGTTTCCCATTTGCCAAATATTTCAAATATACTCCTTCCCTTAAATTTACCTCCTGGAAGATATAATTAAAAAAAAAAAAAAACAAACAACTAAGGCAGAAAGTGAACTAGGAATGAGGCATATATAGCTTGGTGAATAAAACAGGTTTGTCAACTTCATCATTCTTGATGATATGTTATTTTATGACATAATTTTTTAAAAAATGTAAAACTTAAAGACATCCAAACCGGAATCCAATTATGAACAAAAGTGGGAGGGTTTCTGACATGCTTCAATAATAAAATAAAAACTCTGTCTGTAAGCAAGTGTGCTTCAGTTCAAAATTTGATCCCAGAAACTGGTGCAATTTCTTACTTTTTTGTGTGGCCACAGGAGGAGGAAAATATGATACATTAGGGGATTTTTCAGTAGAGCTGTGTTTAGTTTCAATTTTCCTGCATTTTAAAATAAACACTTTGACCAAAGCATGTTTGATCTTTGCAAGAAGGAAGTATACATTGTGAAGGAATGTGCAGAGGTTGGGTATGAAAATGGGGTTGTGACTTCACAGCTGCAGGCAGAGAGAGAAAAAAAAAAAAAGGTGTCGTAGTGTCAGCCAGAGGTGTTCAGTCTAATAATTCAAGCTGTAAACTGTATCCCCTAAAATTACCTACATAATAAATCATTGTGAGAAGAAAAAAAGTTTGGACTGAGAAGTGTAAGTGAAATAAAAATCCGCAGGGGACTATAATGCTGGGACCTATTATGATGATATGAAATTATTTTGTCCCAAACTTTATGAATTAGAATAATGCTCAAAATTGCTCTAGCTGTTTTTTTTCCTGGCATAGATTTCAACACATTTTAATATAAGCTGTCCCAGAAATGGGTTTGCATTTATTTTTCCTCTCTTAATCACACAGCCAAATTGTTTTTATGAGATTTCCCATCTATTAGTACAATTTAGAGGGAGGGGTCAAAATAGCTTTATATTTAAAACCTCAGTTACAACTAAATTATCAAATACATATCGAGAATAATGAAGGCAGACGTCCCTCTGAAATTCCCCTAGGTTCCTGTCTCATATTTCAGTGTTGCTCATAGGTACCAAAGAAAACACTAAATTCATGAGAGCGGGTGAATTAGCTTGCCTATACTCAATGCTTCACTGGAAAACTCCGACACTGCGGTTGGTAAAGCCCGTGCCAAAGCCTACAGGCTTCAGAAATGAGACCATTTGGGGGGATAGAATGCACCAGTTTGGAGAGGAGCTAAGAAGAGGTTAGGTGCCCAGAGAAAAGATGCAATTGTCAAGGGGAAGTTTGAGGACAAGAACATACAAGTCTTCGAAACAATAAGATTGAGGAAGTCAAGAAACAGGCTTGCCAAAACCATATTGAAACAATTTATTTTATAGAATCCCCCTACATTTCCAGAATTAGTGAGCAGAGCCACTCTGTGAACACGGACTGTTCTTGATGGCTCTTGCGGCGCTTATGAACACTGAGAAGGAGAAGAAGTAAAGCTAACACAAGTCTCTTTCGCCTAGGCATGTCGCACGAAACTAAAAGGAGGGGACGACAATACACAAAAGGAAGGCTGACTCCAGAGAAGTTTGCAATAAAGATTAACTGGAAAAAGGAAGTCCATAGCAATTAAAACCTCTACCCTGGCTCATTAGTATTCATGACCGAATGTCCAGTTCTCCTGTTTATCTTTCTCCCAGGATCAATATCCTAGCAGCGTGGGCCTGGGAGGAGCCCGAGTCCGGCCCTGCGTGAGTCTGACCTTTCGCGCCCTCCCTACAGGTCAGAGCATCCTCAGAACCACCGGCCAGCGCGGCACCCGCGCTCATTAAATCCACCATTCATAGACATGCGGGGAGTGGTGGGATTGGGGAGGGATGGGGGGGGCGACAGGCCAGGGAAATGGGGGCTGGAGACAGTGGACAGACAGAACTAGCCAACTCCAAAGGATTCAGGAAACCACACTAACCGCTGTGGGCCCACTGGGCCCAGAGGACAAAACAAAGAAAAAAAAAAGTCAATATGCACCAAGGCTGCCTGCATCCAGAAGCTGGCTCTACTCTAGGGCAGCGGTTTTGTTGGCACCGGCAACAGGTTTTGGATTTTTACTGGAAAGTAGCAGTAAAAGCCCTTTGCTCCCATCAAAGGGAACTCAATGCCCACTTGCAGTTGTACCGGGTCAGCAGTGTTCCAGACCTCTTCAGGCCTTGGAGAAACAGCTCAGAGAGAAGCTTGTAGAAACTTCAACTACTATGGTTATCTCTGCAGCTGTTAACTTCATTTCCATCCCCATCTGCCTCCTTCTCTAGAAACGCTTCTCCATTCTGCTCCCCAGGGCCACTGACTTAGCATCTTGGGGTTGGGGGGGGGACTGAGAGCGAGGAAAGAAGAGATTAAGGCAAGGGTTGTGGGGTGGGGTACATAGCCCTTCGCCCCATAACAGATGGAGGAAAAACTACTGCCTGCCCACACACACACACACACACACACACACACACACACACACACACACCAGGAGAGTAGAGAGAGCAGCAGGTGGGTAGTACAAACTAGCCCATCACAGCCCTAGGGATGCCAACTGCAGGTAGTCCCCCATCACCCACCCACCCCCATTTCCCCAACCCACCCACCCCGCCGCTGTTCCCATCTCAACCGGAGAGTCTGTAGATTCAAGAAATGGGCCTCACCTATAAGGCCAGGCAGTGGCCCCTCCAAGAACAATAAGGGTGGGGGTGAACACCCGCTTACTAGTCTGTACCACCCACGCGCATCTCTGCAGCCTCATGTCCTTCCCACCCGTGAGTGAACCGGTGGTGGAGAGATTCGGAAGCCACAGGAGGTGAGCATATGAGTGGATGATGTGTATTGGCATGGGAGTGCGAACGGCGTGTCTGTGTGGGTGCGCAGCAGAGTAAAGGGACTCCCGCAAAGCCTGCCTGAAGGCTGTGTTAAGCCAGGTGGGGCTGGAGGGATGCTGGACCCAAATAGGGAGAAAAGCAGAAAGGAGAAGGAGAGGCCAAGTGTTACCTCTTCAAAAGCGTCTCTGCCCTGAAAAAAGAAAGGAAAGCGGGGTGGGGGCATGCTTAGTGACCCCAAAGCCCAAAGTTAGCATCTTGCATCTTGTAGAGGCGGGGAGCAGGAGGAGGACCCTGGCCTGGAGTTCCCCTGCCAGAGGTTTCCGCAGTGGCCATTCAGAGGCGACAAGAGCCCTTTTGCCCCAATGACCCCCAGCCTTGACCATGAACTCCGCCACTTGGGTTGGGCTGCCCCATAGTCAGCTTTACAGGTGGTCTCATTTGTTACATCCTACCCTCATCATAGCTGCCTTCACCTCCACATGGAACCCGAGGGATGGGTTGAGGCTTTCTGATACTTGGCCACTCAATCTAGCCTGGAAAGATCTAGATTCCCCCCTCCCCCCCTTAAATAAAAGGCCCAGCAACTATCAGTGGTGACAGGGAGGGGTGGGGAAGAGAGGGGGGGGAGGGAAGGAGAATGACATTTCTATGGTCTTAGTTCTGAGCTGCTGGTTAAAAATAGAAACCTTTCATTTTGACTTGTCTGCTGAGGTACTCGTGGATGTGGAGCTGCAAATTTCTGGGGCATCAGATGATAATCATCATATTATTTATTGAACCCTGTTTGGAAGTCCTGAGAGGAGCTATCCACGCACGTTCCTATTTCAACATTTTTAAAAAACCTATCTTAAAGTTCAACCAATTCTTGGTGAGGTGTTATTCTGAGACCTTTATTTCTTAACCTTTGGAAGTGGTTCTAACGTCCCTGGATTTGTTTCTGTGACATAATTTAGGCGGTAGTAGGGTCTGAGTCTCGGTTGCATACTTGGTAAATCTCTGGATGTCTCTAGCCTCCTATGCTACCGATGAACTCAACAGTACTAAGACACACTTCCCCTAGACCCACCAACCCAGGCAAGATCACGTTCGGTGGCCCAGGCCTTCCTAGCCTAATGCATCGATGCTGGCAAATGGCACAGAGCCCTAGAGAAACCCGAGCCCCCGGTCCAGCCTGTGATCTGCCCTTGATCTCAGGGTTTTGTGCGGAAGAAAGAAAAAAAAAAACACTTGAGACTGAAAACATCCGTCTGAAAAAGAGACAAAGGGAATAGGGGGTGGGGTGGAGGAAGAGACAAGGTGCCGGCAGAGGGGAAAGGAAAGAGGCCCCGGGCAGCTAGGGATGATGTGCGGGTACCCAGGGTGGCGTTTTCTCTACTGGAGTCTCGCAGTGTCCCGACTGTAGCTGCCTCCCCTCGCCCTTGCCGCAAGCAGAACTCACAGGGCCTCTGAGCTGGGAATAACCTCCTCCCTGCCGGGGACTTCGGAGGACATCACTGAACTGGGAGAAGCTGATACTCAGGCCCGTTATCCTCATGGCCATTAATAATGCAGCGAGGATCACGATAATTAATAATAATAATGATGGGCCTCCCGAGGGAGCTCCAGCTGCCTCCGGATAAAGCGAATCTCGTGGTGAGAGGGACTTATTCGGTGGTGAATGGAGTTTGAGTGCGAAGGGAGCAGATTTCTGCTCACTGAAGTTCAAGTTGACAGCGGTGGCAAGCAGAGACGACCAGTCCTCCCGACGCCGCAGCGACCCACAGCGCAGCTCCTGGGCCCTGAGGGAGGCCAGGACCAGCTTCAGCTATGAGGCTCTGAAGTCAAGGCAAGGGCAGGTTAGCATTCAGGCCTATTATGAGTTGGGGTGAGGGGGAGGGAGGGAGGGCTTGGACATCTTCAATCTCCCACCCACCCCAACTCCCAACACCATTACTGCCAGGCTCTCGGGCTCAGGCGCCAAACTGCTGCACCCTTTAAGAACAGCGATTTTGGCATCTTCGGTACTCTTCACACGTATGCTATCTCCCTCTTCTGTCTTCGCCTCCGGAAATTCGGAGGGATAAGAGAAAAGCCAAACAGAGAAACTGGACCAAACCGTCGGGTTGATGACTCCTGTGGACAAAGCCTAAAGGCGAGAGGGGCTAGAAGCTATTTTACTGGAAAGCCTTTCCCAGGGGCTCCACCGGTCCTAGGGTGGAGTAGGAAAGCACTTTGCGGTGTTGATCTTCCTAGCCCAGACCCCCTACATGTTGAATTTTTTCTGCAGAAAACTAACAACGGCGCCATGGACTTAGAGCGAGCTCCCCAACAGATTTGAAAAGCAATTGCCCTACCTTGACCCTGTGGAGCGTCTATTTTGCTCTCATGCTTCCACAAACAAGAAAGCCTTAAGGCCCTAAGTTGATGTTGAAGTTGTCCCTCTGATACATTTTTAAAAAATATTTGTAGTATCTCAAAACTATATTTTCCAGCCCCACAACGAAAAGGTTAAAAACATTTGAGTAGGACCAGTTTCTTCTTGCCCACCAAATGAATATTTAATCTGACTCTTTTGCCTGCTCCCCCAGGGGTAAAGGGACTCGGCAAAAACCCTAAACGATTTTTCTTATAGCTTATAGTGTATTCAATGAATTCTCCCAAGGCTCAGTAACGTATGCCAATTATTCTAATAATTTTGCTTAATATTATTAGGGGTTATAAATTTGATTTTAATAGAGGGTTGATTGCTTCCGAAACTGGCGCTTAAGCAGCTCGCGGGCCGCTGGGGAGGGCGAGCCTGGCATTTGTCACCCGGAGAGTATCACAAGCAGGCACACGTCAGGCTGGATGGAGTGTGCTTCCTTTCGCTGGCCACTGAACAGGTAGCATGGCCTGCGGGCGGTGAGTGCTGACCGAACATCCCTCGGGCCTGGCCCTGTGGCTCAGCCCCGGGCTAAAAGAAAGTAGCAAAAGACACTGGCGTCTTCGATCCATTTGCAAAGGACTCAGTAAGCCCTGGGCCATCCCGTGGAACAGTTGGAGCCTCTTTAGCTGGCCAGGTCTTGTCCCTCCCCTGGGAGCAGCTCCTCCAAAGTTCAGGGCCTCCCGGAGCTACAGGAACACCCAGTGGGAGGGAAGTCTTGATAGTTCAGGAACTACAAAATGATTTCCCCATCTCTATCCTTTTATTACTAGAATTATTTCTGCTTTCTTTTCAGCGTCTTGTTTGAGAACTCACACCAACTCCTATGGGGGCAGGGCAGCATGGTGGCAAAGGTTCTAGAAAACCCGGTACTCCTATTCACTAACACCTGACGACAACACCTAACATCATTATTCTCTATTTTATCTTGCTGCGTTCTTGCCTTCAGAGTAGATGGACCCCTATCTATGATGGAAAAAAAATAAAGCATATTCTATATTACTTTCTCTTGAGCACCACTACAGAGCTGCTCAAGATAAACAGGATTTATTGAGCAAGCTCTGCTTAAAATATCAAGGAAAAAAAACGAGCCCCTTTAAACTATAATCACTGGGCCAAGTTCAAAAACAAAGTACTCAGCTCAGTTTTAAACGTGCAATTAAAAATAACTGTACCTCAGCTTTTCAGAGGGAGGGAGAGAGGAAGGGGGCAGGGTAGGGAAAGAAAACAAAGAATAAGGAAATGTTTAGTGCTCTTAAAGCCAGCCCAAATAGCTGAAAGAAAGAAAGAAAGGCATTCCCTTGGATAATGGAGCCATTAGACACTCTGAAGGTTCCTGCCGCCATTCCTCACAGGGGCTTTCCAAAAATTTAATTCATCCTCAGCTACCAAACAAAAGGATGTAGAAAATAATTTTGAGACTTTCTGCCAAAGGGGCAGTTTGGTCCATTCTCTATGCATAAATAGACCTTCCCCTAAAGAATGCAAGGTGGCACTTCCTCCCACACTCCCAACCCATACCCATGTCATGCCTCTAGCTGACTCCCTCCCACTCTCAATAACTCTGCTAGGGGGAAAAAAGTATGTTCATGCAGTTTCAACACATTTTATTATATTTCTGTATGCATTACTCTCAAAACATCACAAGAAATGATCAAACCACTTAAACCTTCAAATAAAAAAATCTGAAACAGTTTATGCCCACAATTGTACATATTTATAGTTAAGAAACATTCTTTATAAATATTGTTTCCTCTGTAGCAAGTTAATACCATAATTTAATTACAAATGGATAAATATGGCAACGGATATTTACAGAAGGGTGTTATTTCGGAAAAAGCTAACGGCACAACGTTTACTCCCACCCCCACCCCACCCCCCAATCTTTCATACAAGAACTAACAAATCGAACTCGCAAAAGCACTGAAACATCACATGTAAACCCAGCTAACAGAAAAAATACATTCACAAGCGTTGGTGGTGGTGGTGATGTGTGCTATAGGTTGATGTGTTGAAGAAACAGAAGGGAGACTTTGGCACGGCTCGTATTTTCCAGTCTATAGTCGCATGAAGTTTACAATCAGGTTGCCTCATTTAAAAGGAACACAATATTTAATACCACAATACAAAATAAACCATTTTCTTCCACATTATTAAAAAAAAGAAGAAGAAACCAGGTAAACTCAAAGGAAAAAGAAAAGGCCCATCACTCGGGGAAGGGAAATGGGAGAAAGGCGGGAAGGAACGCAATCCGGAGTTTACAAATGGACAAACTTCTATCCACCAATAAGCCATTAAAATCACCGTGGAAAAGGAAGGAGTCCGCTATGTACAGTTTGTCAAAAAGACTGGGAAGCATGTGGGAAGGAAAGTGGGTTGGGGGGGTTGCTAGGAATGTTTGGCTCGATATTTTTGTGGAGTTTACTTTCTTAAAATTTTTTATGTTTTCAGTTTCAGAGATACAGAGAGATTTTGCTTTTCATGCCTAGATTGTTTTCTTTAAAAAAAAAAAACTTTTAAAAAATCCTTCTGCTGATAAAATCTTTGTTTTTCACCATAAAAATCAGATTCATAATTTTAATAAGACGATCCTAAGGTGCCCTCGGTGGGTTTTTGGGAGGGCGACGGTGGATAAGGAAACAGGGAATGGGAGAAAGGCCTGGCCCCTCACACGTACCATTCATTGAAGTTGGAGGAGAGGCCGCTATGGCCTCCGGCTGTCCCGCTGCCCCCGCCAGAGCTGCCGCCGCCCCCGCCGCCCGCCCCGCCGCCGCCCCCGCCGCTGCTGGCCGCCGAGCCCCCTCCGGAGCCGCTGCTGCCAGAACCCGCGCCTCGGTGCACTGCAGACACCGCGGCCGCCGCCGCCGCAGCCGCTGCTGCTGCCGCCGCCGCTGCTGGGGACAGGTTGGAGCTGCTTTGTGGCTCTGCGCTGGGGGACACCAACCCCGGGGGTGTGGACGACTCGTAGCCAGAGCTGGCAGCCGGGGAGGACTCGGAGCCCTGAGGGGAGGACTCATGGACCTGCAAGACAAAAGCCGGGAGTGGGGACCAGAGGGGACTGGGTGTGAGTGCAGCTGCTGTGAGGCCGGGTCCCCGAGCCGAGAGCACCCCAAGAGTGTCCCTCGACCCCTGGGGACCCTCCCAGGCCCGCTGGGAGCTGATGCTCCTGGTCGGCCTAGCCCTCCCGGCTACTGCAGTGGTACCTTCATGTGCTTCCGCAACGAGCTGGGGTGCGTGTAGGACTTGTCGCACATCTTGCAGAGATAGGGCTTATCTGAGGTGTGGACGTGCATGTGCTTCTTCCTGTCGCTGCTGTTGGCGAAGCGCCGGTCACAGCCCTCGAACTCACACTGGAAAGGCTTCTCCCCTGTGGATTGCAAACAGGGTGCTTGCTATGGGACACCAGGGACCCCAAAGTCCTCACCAAGGCTGCCAGGGTACAGAGTAAAGGTCAAAGGGGAGAGAGCCGAGTCTCTGAAACAGGTTGGATACCCCTAGGAAGAACCAACTAACAGATTCTATCGTTTATTTCATAATTATGAAAATAAATTTCCCTTCACACTGACACCCATCTCCTTAAATTTCTAACGAATTTCGGGGTGCCCCCAACCCTGTTCGCCTTTCTAACAGAGCTTTTTGGATTCCCAGCTCCCTAACAAGTTGGTCTAGCTATGAGAAGCTGTTATTTTGACAAAATATTTGGGGCATTATCAAAATCACACAGGCGGCTGGGCTGCTGTCGCTTCCTCTTTGGGGCCAGTTAGGCAATCATATTTGGAGATGCTACGAGCTGTTTGGAGGCTGGAATATGGAGATTGATTGAGCCAGTACTTATCATCCAAAAACTCTGCAAATTGAGTTAAAAATAATCCTAGTATAATCGCCAGTCCTTTTTTTAAAAAAAAAATAGGGATGGAGGAAATAAACATGAGCGATAAGGTAGTCTTTTAATGATTGTACCTCTCAGCAAAGGGGTTAAGAGTTGGAGTCAGGAAAACCTTTCAAAAATCTCCCTGTTAAATTTTCTGGCGGTTCCTACATCCTGTTGCCAGGATTCCAAATGCTTGGAGTCATTTAGAGGTGTGAGAACTCAAACGTCGTTCCACTTGGAAAGGGAACCAGTTAACGTTAAATTCCATTAGCACCTAAACTGGTTTTTAAAGACAACCGCTCAGACACAGGGCATTTCATGCAAATAAATTTCTCAAATTTTAAACCTTGTTAAAAGCTTGTCTCGCACCTCGGCTCCCTCCCTTCCCAAAAGAGAACAATAGGCCGCTGGCTCATCCCGACTTTGGAGTAAATATTGACGAGGGAAGTTGCTAAAACATTTGGCTTTCTTTTAGGAAATCGTCTTTTGCGATTTTGGCTGAGACGTGGTTGAAGATGAATAATCTGAGGCGAGAGGCTCCTTCTTTTGCGTCTCCTTTCACGATCGCCCTGCGGGGCGGTACTGCCTGGGGCTCTGGTTGGCCCAGGCGAGGGTCGAAGTTGGTAATCACAAAACCCTCTGGTGTCCATTAGAGAATTTCACAAACTGCTGACAAACCACCGTCAGTCCCCTGCGACCCACCCCAAGATGGGCTTTAAAAACACTTTTTTAAATGAGAACTGCTTTACAGCTTCGGCTCACACCAGATTCATTTAATGGGAAACAGTCCCGAGAAGGGCGTTTGGACCCTGTGTAAAAGAAATGGGAAAACACGAGCCTCTAAAAAAACAGATAATCCACTCAGGGCAGAAAAGCTCACTCAGACAAGCTAGCAAAATCCTGGCTAAGCTCGCTTCCCGGACATCGAGCTAAAGCCGAATTGTTTTATTTTGTGCGCTCTGTTTAGAATGGAAATTATTCAGCAGGACGGGCGGGTGGGGGGGTAGCAATCGCATCACTCCAAGCATATATTTGATATTACGCTAATCATTTGAAAGTTCAATTTCCGCACATGGAAAAATTCCTGTCCAGTAATATTCTTACCATCCTCCAACAAAAACAAGCCCTGGCTGTCCTGCACTCTCCCATTCCAGATCTCTGGCTGATGGTTAGTCCCCAGCGCGTACGAACACACACACACACACACACACACACAGAGGCTCAGTCTGTGCATTTATTTCTCCTCGAGATGCCTCTTCCCACTGCGGACCCACGATTACCTGTGTGAGTTCTTTTGTGAATCTTGAGGTTCTCAGAGCGTGCGAAGACCTTGCCACAGCCCGGGAAAGGACAGGGGAAGGGTTTCTCGCCCGTGTGCACGCGGATGTGATTGACCAGTTTGTATTTGGCCTTAAAGGGTTTGCCCTCGCGTGGACACTCCTCCCAGAAGCAGACGTGGTTGCTCTGTTCCGGGCCGCCGACGTGCTCCACAGAGACGTGGGTCACCAGCTCGTGCATGGTGCTGAAAGTTTTGTTGCAGCTTTTCTTGGGATTGCTTAGCTGCTCCGGGTCGATCCACTTGCAGATGAGCTCTTGCTTGATGCACTGCTGCCGCATGTAGCGGAAAAAGGCACCAGGGTGGTGGTGGTGATGATGGTGGTGGGCTGCGGCCGCTGCCATGTTCATCCCCATGTTCATATTCATAGGGCCGTACTGGTTGTGGAGCTGTGCTGCAGAGTAGGGATCGGTCCGCGGGCTGGCCACTTGGCGGTATTGCTCTGAGCGCCCGAACACCTCTCCCGGCAGCCCTAGGCGCATTTGCCCATTGAGCACGTTCTGCGAGGCGTGCGGCCCGTGCTGCTCCGGGAGGCCGGGGAAGAGAAGGTGGCCCTGCGCGTCCGAGTGCGCGTGGTGCAGGCCTCCGGCACCGGGTCCGAAGAGCCCGTGCTGGCCGCCTCCCGGAGCCGAGTCACCGAAGCCCCGGCTGCGGAACAGGAAGTCCCGGGTGGAATTAAAGGGAGGCCCCGAATAGGAACCAACGTGCGCGGCGTGGGGCCCTAGAGCCGCGGCCGCAGCGGCCGCCGCAGCCGAACCCGGATAGGCGCCCGGACCTTGCGACGTGAATGCCGAACTCTGACCAGGAGACAGTTCGTGTGCCCCGGGATTGAGCTTGAAGGCGCCCATGTGCGCCGCGGCCGAATCCACGAAGCCGTTCTGAGCAGCCGCCAGGCTCAACTCGCGGTCCTGCATCTCGGCCGCCGCAGCCGCCGCTGCCGCGGCCGAGTGGTGATGGTGGCGCGCGAAGCTGCCCACCCCGATGGCCGGGAACTGCGGTCCCGCGTCCAGAAGCATGGCCAGCGCGCCCGGCCGCCCCGCCGGCCCCGATGAGCCCCGCCGCCTGGATTTCCTCTTCGGATAGGCGAGGCGCGTCCTCCGGACGCCCGGCTCCGTGAACCGGCGGTGGAAATACTGGCGACTGCAGTCTCGGGAGCCGGGCTGCTGCGCCCGCCGCAGCCGCCTGTATCTGCCTCAGGCGGCCGGGCGCGGAGCGAAGGCGCAGAGAGGAAGAGGAGGCGGCGGCGGAGGAGGCGCGGGAGGAGGAGGAGGTGGAGGAGGAGAAGAGTCCAAAGCCAGGCGGAGAACCAAAGTGTATTAAAGGAGCTGCGGCGGGGGCGGGCGGGCAGGGCAGGGGAGGGCGGGCGGGAGGAGGGAGCGAAGGGAGGTGTGGGGAGCAGAGGAGAGGGGGGCCGCCGGAGGGCGAGCTCAGCGCCGCGGCCCCCACCCCTGCGCGCCCCCGCGCGCGCACGCACGCACGCACTCACTCGCTAGCTGCCTTGCACTGCCGGCGAACGGGGAGCCTGGCTGAGATCAGCAGCATCCGCCGAAAGAAGTCAACGCGGCTGCGGGGCCACAGTGCCCTAGGGCAGTTGGCTGTGCGCACACAGGCAGGCAGGGAGCGGACAGCAGCAAGCTCCGCCAGCCCCAGAGCCTGGCGCACCCGCCGCTCCACCTGATCTCCGCAGGGGCGCTGGGCAGCCTGGAGGAGGCTGGGCGTCCAGTCCACGGCGCGCTCGGGTGGCCGCTCCCTCCCCCGAGGCCTTGCTCGCGCCGCCAAGAGCGCTGCGGGTATTGTTCGGCCTCGCGGCTGTTGCAGGGGTTTAGCCCTCCTGGCCCACCGAGCTTGGCATTGGCGACGCCCGGAGTAGTAAACTTGCAGCGGCCGCGAATTCCCCCAGATGAAGGAAACGGGCGCGTCGTTCCCTCTTTCTTTAAGTTGGGCTGGAGGAGGAGGGAGGGGAGGAGCAGGGAAGGGGGGAACTGTGGGAGGGGAGAAGGCGAGAAGGGGGAGGGGAGCAGGGTGAGGCTAGTCTGAAAAACAATAACAACAATAAAAAAAGTGTTCTCTGGTTCTCCCTCTTTCTCCAGTCGATCCACTTAGGGCGCTAGTCCGGGAGTGAGTGCTCGCACCAACGAGGACAGAGCGAAGTCCTCGGCTCAAGCAAATGCTAGGAAGCAAACGCGAGTTCCTCCTCCCTCGCGGCAGCAGTGGGGAGCCTTCGCCACCGCCTCTGTTTATTTCGTTGGGCGCTGAGGCCGCAGCACCCGCCTTTTATTTTTTTTCTTATTTATTTTTTGTCCCCCTTCTTTTCCTCTCCCCTCCCCTGCGTACCCGCCAGGTCTCCCGCCCGGGAATCCCTCCCTCCTTACCGAAAACTCGGCCTCCTGGTCACACCGCCCCTTTAACGGCGACTCCCGCCCATCCCGCCCTCCAGAAACCGCTATTGGCCATCATGGCCTCGTCAATCCTGCGCCCCCGCCCTGCGCCCAGTCCGCCCCACCTTCCCTGAGCCCCGCTAGGTCTGTGCAGCTGCAGCAGCGGCCGAACGCACCCACAAGCTGGGCCTGCCAGCCTGCAGTTTTTCGTTCGCGCTTCTGGCCCTGTGGCTCCCGGCCCCAGCCGGCTAATTCAGGAGTCCAGCTGCTAGCCTAACGTGGTCCTAGGTCTATAGGTCTTGTCCCCTTCCGCCCGATCCTAGCCTGGAGAGGTATTGAACTCTGTTCCCGTATACTTTGTCAGAAGCCACCAACTCCCCAGAGATCGCATCCACTACCTAATCACACCGAAAAACCCAGGAACCCTAGCCCAAAGCACCTTTGGCTCTACAGTCACCAAGTCCGAGACCCTAAGGGAGCGAAGAGACTTTTCCTGAAGAGGACAGGTCTCTCGCCCCGTCTGCACAAAAACTCTACTTTCCCTGTCCTCACCTTGACCACTTTCTACTCCCTGGACGTTCGTCTATACATTGTACCCACCCCAGGCAGTGGTCCCTACCTGCCCCTGGGCGCGCTTAGCTCCCCCCACACCCCCGCCCCCGCCCCTGCCGCTCACGTTCAGCTCAGATTACAGGAGCAAACCCTAGGCAGCAGCCCCTGAGGGGCAGTTTAGCTGTCATTTAAAGACGGTGTCTCCCTCCGGGTGGATACCTCCTGACCCGGTCCACGACCACATTGGGTTGGGAAGTGGAATGCTCAGAATTAAGCAAGGTTTAGGCCTTAATTTGGCTGTTGCCATATCAGAATCGAGTCCTCAGAATAGTAAACTGTGGGGCTTAAGCCTTCACTCTTTGGTGAACCCATAGCAGAGCCTCCCAAGCGCCGCCCTCGAACCCAGGCTGGCTTGCCACCAAGAACATAGCTGTCCCTCCGCCCTCAGACTGCGCTCAAGAGGTAATGGGAGAGGGAATTGCGGGCTTAGAGACTGGGGAAGTGTAAAGGTTCAGCCTGTGGCCAACGTCTTCCTTCACCTTTCGTAGGCCTGAAAACTGCTTTTATCCATAAATCCTATAGGAACTGAGATAACATTCAAGCAAGAGAATAACAACGTACTTCGAAATTTATATTGAAATGAAATCACCAAAAAATGCTGGAAGAATACTCTTGTTGAGGTTTGCTGCGATGAATGTGAGTTCCTGCCTGATCAAACAACCTCTCAACCCTTAGGTGGGTCTGGCTCAACTGTTGGAGCTGGCCTCGGCCCTTTTCTACCAAGGCTCCCTCTGCTTCCTCCGCATTCCCCATTCCCCGACAAGGGGGAGGGGAGAAATGACCACAAGAAAAAAAACCATCTTGTCAGAAATCATGATCTTTCCTGGAAGCTGGAGGGAGGAAACGGTCCTCTTTCCTCCCATACCCCTACCTCAAAAGGCAGAAGCTACTGGCCTGCTAGACTGCAGGGGGGAAGGGGGGGGAGGGAAAGGGGAAGAGATGGAGACTATCTACACAGAAAAGCTTCAATCCATTTATTTTAAAAGCCCGCCCAATTCAGTCTTTAACATTTGCTTGCCTTATTTAGCAATTTATACTGAAAAGTGCATGTATTGGTTTGCTCTAAAAATACTACCACTCCCAATTTTTTTAACCTAAGATTGGTTGTGAGAATAACAGCATTGCTCACCCAAAGACCTTTCAAGCCCTCACACTTGCAGGTTTTCCTCCTCTACCACTTCCTCACCCCTCCCCACTCTTCCTTTCCTCTCCTTTTTGACCTATTCTCTCCTTTCGCTTTGATTTCTTCTTTGCTGCGCCCGCAATTCAGGATGGCGCGGCTGGGCGCTTGCTCGCGCTGGATTCGAGGGCCGAGCAGTAGGGCAGATGCCTTAATTCCCGCCGGAGAGCTCGCAGGCTGGGCCCTCCTGGCTATTCTTTCCCAGCTCCAGTTCTCCTCTCGCTGCAGGAAACAGAGGAGCTGAGCCAAGTTCAAAGTCACGTCTCGGTCCCCTCTTTCAGAAGTGTTTTATTTCTCTACAAACCAGAAAAAAAAAAGTCTTTTCCTTCTTGATAGTTTTTTTTTTTTGAAGGAAGAAGAGGAAAAAGCAAGAGGGCAAGAACAAGGTGTGTGTGTGTGTGTGTGTGTGTGTAAGCGCGCGCGCTTTCGAGAACGCGCAAAGGCTTTCAGAACTATTGCCTCAAAAGTAGTCTCAGGTTCCTTAGCGGAAGGAAGGAAGAAAGGAAGGAAGGAAGGAAGGAAGGAAGGAAGGAGTGAAGGCAGGAAGACACTGTGGGCCACACTGTGGGCGTATTCATTTTTTCAACAGGTTTCTAGAAAGGCTGCTCTGTAGTGGTGTCAAACTCCCCAAACCGGTAACTGTCAATGCTTCGAAGCACATTCTTTCTTTGTTAAGTTTCCCCAAATTGTTCTTTTCAAACAGGGCAAAACCTGCACTGGGCAAAACCTCAGCTTGTGGCTGAGAAGGATATTCGCCACAGGGCTCCTGGCAAGGGTGCATTTCGCGGCGAGTGAAGAGAACCAAAGCTTGATCAAAAATTCCTGGTGTGTTTACAAATAGAAAAATAAGGGATGAGGAGAAGTAAATTCCACAAACATCCTAGCATCATGAACAACTCCTTTTGAATGGTGTCTACTGTGATCTCTTATAGCATGATGTGCACATACATACAGAAGAATAAATGCATTGCACTTCACCCACCGTGTTCTCATACACAAAAGTATACATTGTGGGACAGGCACCAAACACAAACAACTCGGCCATCCACTGAATGTGTTATTGTGACTCTTGGCCCCAGTAACATTCCAATTTTTCCCCCTTAAAGAAAGGTGTAAAAATGGGAGAGAGAAGCTGTGAGGAAAAGTATGTAACACATTGTAGCTTAGGCCAAAATAATAATTAACATAATAATAATTTCCTTTTCTACCACCACCCTCTATATCACGGAGCCAAAATCCAACAAGATAATCAACAGGATATTAAGTTGAAGGTTACTTTTGATTCTGCTTTCTCAGCTATTACTGAGTTGGTTGACCCCTGACACATGAAAGTCCACATTTTTACTCTGGGAAGCCCCCTCTATAAAACCCACCTAGAACAAAACCCTTTTGTCATGACTTTAGAAAGGTATAATGTAAAAGGAGAGGAAGTTGTGAAAATCCTAGCCAAAACTATAACGGTTAAATAACATTAGGAAGGAGGGTATGAGTGAAGATCTCATATGATAAATCTTTCCCATGGCTTTCTTTTCTCTTTATAATTAAACTCTTATAAAAAAAAACCCCTTAGTATAAAATATGTGCCCACCAGTAGTTTATTGACAGGGATGCAAATACTTGTGTACTTGTCAGAAAGGGAATGAAGAAGCTGGAAGAACCCAGCCCACCCCCACCCCCAACTGGGAGACAGAAATTGTGGTTTTGGAAAAAGAAGACAACTAATTGGCCTTGCTCATCTCCTCTTTTTTGATAGGAATGTTTCCAATGCTGTAAAACAACAACAAAAATCAAACAGCCAAAATATCAACAAAAAGAAACGAACAGTCCCCCCCCCCAAAGAAAAAAAACAGGAGGCTCTAGCTTACAGAAACAGAAATGTATGTAATTATTTCAAAGATTGTTATCTTTTGGGCTTGTGGGCAAACCCGGGGATTGAATACGAGCAGCTTTCCAATAAAGTGCAGTATTATTGCAGTAGACTTTGTAATACAATTTATGCTGTCATTCATAAATAACAATGCCATATGTCAACCATATTGCTTACACAAGTAAAAGCATCAATGTGTCACTATTTGATTTATCTCAACAGCTTCCCCAAATATGAAGTGTAGATACTGACAGGGATGTTTCATGAGAGGAAACAACATCTAAATTTTGAAATAAATAAATGGATTGAAGCTTCTACTTTCATCATTATCTGACTTCTTAGATAGTCGAGGATGAAAGATGAAGAAAAGTCTATTTCAGGCCTAAAAAATAAAAATTAGGCTGTTGTGTATCTTGACCATGTAAAACATTTTGTGACCTTCTGAGTATATTTTGGAACATATTGATGTGTTTCTCAAGAAATCTCCAATCAGAATGGTCAAATGAAGGTCAACGCTTTTCTCAAACAACCTCTTCTCTAACTGTAAAAATAATTTTGAACCAAATGGGAATATTTGACCACAGGCAGATTTTCAACTCATCATTGGTACTGTAAAAGAAAACTGATCTTTTTTTCTTTTTCCTTTCTTTTTCCTTTCTTTTTCTTTTCTCTCTTTCTTTCTTTCTTTCTTTCTTTCTTTCTTTCTTTCTTTTTTAACAGCTTTTCAATGCAAACGTCAAGTGGATACAGGATTGGGCCAATTTTTCACCTCCAAAAGGACTCAGGGGACACACACACACAACCACCACCACCACCACCAACCACCCAGCATTTTGGTCTCAAGAATAGAGTCGTGGCTTTCTTCTCTCCATCCTCATCATACCCCTTGAATGTGTAACAGGGATCATAGAGTACTTTTTTTTTTTTTTTTTGGCTACCCCTTGCACCACACGTGTCCGTAGACCCTGATGTTTCTGTCTGAGTTCAGGAGGAGTGGGAAAGAGGCAATCCTCAGAGAGATGCTCAGAGGGCTGCGAATTGCCACTGGATGATTTTGAGCACCAAGGTCTCTGAGGCCAATCATAGCCCCCATACCAGATTAATCTCGAGCGGCGAGGACGCCAGAGTGGAGAATCTGGTCCCTGTCGGAAAAGGATGGGGCAGGCGTGGCCAGAAGAGTTGACTTTAGACTTTTCTGACTCCATCCAGACCTTGCTGTCTTGGAAGACTAGTAAATGTGCTGTGGTAAAATCCCTGGAACCCACAGTCATCATTTCTTCCTGCCCCGCTAGAGCTCCGCTAAAACGAAGATTTCCTGGTCCATTTGTCTTTTTGGTTTCAGCTTGTAGAAAAATCTTGATGGACTATCACTACCATCCTAGTGTCTCACATCAATTTCCACCCTGCGTGGGTTAAGCACCCGTGGGCATCCCACCTAATTTCAACCGTCCTTCTCCATGTGTGCCCGGTTCGCCCTTGAACCCGTCTCTGGCTCAACCTGAAGGGCCTTAGACTTTACAAATCCGACCGGCACCCAGCCCTTCCGCAAGGAGGCCACCTCTCAGAAACCACGCAGGACTGGAGAATCGTAAAGCAATTGCAAAGGCAATAAAAAAAAAAGGCATCTCGGTGGGTCTCGCCAGTTCCTTTCTTGTCCACTCCCCCGTCCCCCAAATGCGCCCCCCCCCCGCCCGCCCGCCTGGAGAAACAATCAAACAAAGGCTCAAAAGCCAGGAAATGTCCAATTCACTTCCCTTAGAGTTTATTAATTGCTCACACCCATCGTAGGAAACTTGACTGTGTTAAGTGAGGCACGGAGGGCACCTGGAACTGGGAGACGCAGCCCTCCCTCCCGACAGCGGGAAGTCAGCCGCAGAATCCTCAAGCGCCAAGTTCTGTGGCCTTTAGGAAGCTAAGCAGCAGCGGGGCTACCGGGTTCTGGACAGCTGTGGATTGTCTGTGCCTTCCTCCTCCCCGCGCCTTTGTTTGTGGGGCTGGAAAGATGTTGGGGTTCCTAGAGCAAACGTGAGGTCTATAAACCCACGGATCCCAAAGCTCTTGTTGCATCCAGCACTGGTATTTCCAAGGTTTGCCCTGCCTTCATTCAAGGGCTTCTACAGCACAAAGTGCAGATTAGGGCATAGGTTTGGGAAAGTGGCCCCAAAGACCAGTTCCACCATCAGAATAGGCTAGTCCACAGAAAAGGACGGAATTTGCATGAATACATCTATCACTCCCTGACTTGGAAATCAGTACATTATTCTCTTCAACGCTCTGGAAATTGTGTTTTTTTAGGAAGTGTGATCCAGTTATCGTGTCCTTAGAAAGTCGGGATTTAAATGCGTTTCGGGTTGGCTCCCAAACAGCTGGAAAAAGAAACAGCGCACCTGGGGTCAGGCAGGTCATCACAATAACAAAAAGGGCGTCTACAAAATAAAAAGGCCTTTTATAAAGCAAGGCAATTCCGGAAATCCACAGTGAGCCTTCCTGATGACCAAGTAGCTAGGCCTATTCTCAGGTTTAATTGGCAGGCGGTTTATTGGCGCCTTATTGGAGGTGATTGAAATTTTGCTCCCCAGCTCTTTCTTTTAAGAATTAGCATCTCAAGTCGATTTACCTGAGTCAATTATCTTTTTTAGGGTCTGGGTTTGGTCATAAATTTGAATATTCATTCAACTCACTTTGTAAATATTCCCTTTCTAGTCACCCACCCAAATCTCTGTTATTTTCTAAGAAAGTGATTTCTTTCTTTCTTTTCAAGGCTCCCATAAAAAGAAATTGATTAGGGAGCTATATTTGAATTAAGACATATTAAATCGATGACAGATACACATCATGCTGTGTTTAACAAGAGTTGTACAAGGAGGCGGGTTCCAGATTCCACACAGCCCTGCTGAAGCATTATTCACATTTTTTACAGCCTTTCCTTCATGCCTCCACCCATTAAACCATTACATTTCAGCAATTCAATAAAACAAAGCAGTTATAATTTTGACAAAAAGCTATTTTGAAGGGGCTGAAGGCACCCATTTTATTGCACAATAAAATTGCTCAAACAGTCTATATTATAAACTAGGTTGCACTTATTTTCTTTATTCACTTTTTGGGTTTGGTTTGTTTTTGCTGATAACCTGCAGGAGTGAACTCAGAGCTGTCATTACTGCTAGCATGGATGTTCATTGCCAAGAGGCTGAAATAAAGGAAAGTCATTTGAAATGTCCTTTAAGGAAATGAAGACAGTGGAAATAATTCCCAATGTGACGCTTCCTTTATATACTATCTATACAGATGGCACTGTGCTCCACCAACCTTTCCATGTTTGGCTCAAGATGTTTAAGTCTTCCAAACAAGTCATCAAAAAATTCTCCTCCCCAAATATAGATGTGGATTTAATTACTGACACTGTGTGTGTGTGTGTGTATCTTTCTGGTTATGTGTCTTTCTGTTTATGCCCTTTGCGTTTTCCCTAGATTTAAACTTCATTTATGCTAAAATAAAAAGGCATTTGGAATGTGATGGCATGATTGTCTTTGTTTGCTTGTCAGCTTTATAAGAGAAATGGCATTCTCAAGGTTCATAGGGAGGCTCCTTTCTGCAGATGGTTCACATGGATGTCAATGGCACTAGCAGATCAACTCTTTTGAAATAATACTTATTTCTTTTGAGGACTATGATCTGATGACAGCTTTGGGGGTGGTTGGTATTTACTCGTACTGCAAATGAATTAAGCTTAAATATGGTTTCTTGCTTTTCTGCCCCGCCCCCACCTTCCATTCACCCCACACTCCACCTTTGGATTTGTATGAGGTCACATTCGACTCCTATTGCTACTTTATAATTTAATTGAAGGTAGCAAAATATTTTTGCTCGATTTTGAGCATTTTAGAACATCACAAAATTAAGAATATTTTATTTTTAAACAACAAATGAACACTCTGGGAGATTGAAACTCCTAATCAATGAGGTCTCGGGGACAGCATTCAAAAACCTAGGCCATAGGATCCTAGTGTTTTTTTAAAAAAATGATTTTTCAAGCATGGCATTTCAGTTTAAGGAGGAAGCTTATTTTATTAATAGACAGGATACTGATTTTTAAATATTGTATTTGGTCTATTCTAGCCTGTGGTCCTTTTAGAGAAACCGAGGCACATATGTGTCGTGCGTTCTGGGCAAGAAGGAGGAATTTTGCTTATTTAAAAGCTTCACTTGGGAGAGTAGCCTTTTGGCCTCCCCTGCCACTGTATCTCTCTGAGAGGCAAAAGTTCTCCCCACTTCCCCCCGCCCACCTCCTCTGGGAGCTCTAATTGGGAGTAGCAGATCTAGAACCCACGCATAGTGTGAGATTAGATCCTTTGAACCACGTTGAATCTATGAGCTAAAACGTCTAAGTAAGACTGTTCCTTTGGGAAAAGATTTATTATATATTATTTTGACTTTGGTAGTTTGCCAAGCTCCATCAAATTGTTTTGTGACCAATATAGCTTAATAACTGTCCCTATTCCGCCTCCAGTCTGGACTCCACGTGGGACCAGGGACAAACGGGGTACATTTGAGAAGTTTCTGGCATCGCTACAAATGCGGTGGTCACTTGGTCCAGACAGCAGCCAGGGATAATCCAAGAGAAGGAGGTAGAAAATGTTTAAGTGAATTCATCTTCTTCCACCCCACCTACCCCCGCCCCCTCGCTTTACCCCTGATGTCCCATGACCCCTCTCATTCCCGTCCACTTTGGCACGGAGCTAGAAGACGCTCTGCGCCAGGCAGGTCGATCCGGGTACTGGTGTTCGAAGAGGACTGAGCCCCAGGCCAACTGCAAACTTTCTGCAAGGGAAACTTGGGCATCTCAGGGGAAGCCGGGATGCAGAGCTCCAGGGGAGGAGGGGGCACGAAGTGAAAGCACAGGCGGTGTGGTACACGGGGGCGGTTTCCCGCTGGGCCCAGAGCCTGAACCAGAGCCAATCGCGCAGCCGAGGCAGCTGCCAATCACACGGCTCCCTCCAATCCCACCCGTGCCATTTCCAAAAACTCGGTCCCACTGTGCGGCTCAAATGTGGTGTTCACTCTGCCAATCGCTGGAGGATAGAGTGGGGACAAGAATAAGCAGTTAGGAGGCCCGGACACAAGAAGTTAAAGAGGCCCTAATATATACATGTTTTTGAAGGCGGGCAGAGGGGGGAAAAGTTCCCCCAGTGAGGGTATATGGGCCTGATTGTATAGTTATGATGGAGCCCCCTTTGAGCAAGAGGAACACGCCAGCGCTGAGATTAGCGAATTTGGCAACGGCTCAGGCCCAACAGCTTCAGAATATGACAGGCTTCCCGGTGCTGGCCGGCCCGCCTGCCCACTCCCAACGCCGCGCGGTCGCCATGCACCTCCACCCGCGGGACCTAGGCACTGACCCCGATGTGGCCAGCACTGCGCTCGGACTCGAGCACATGGTACAGGCCAGCGGGCATGGCCCCAGCCCTCCCGCCCAGGCACTCCCCGGGCTGCCCCAGGCTCCCGCACCCGCCGCCCGCTCTGCGCCTTCAGAGACGCACCCGGGCGCCCGCACCCACCCCGACGTCGGGGGCAGCAGTGGCGCGCAGGCCTCGGCGCCCCCGCCTCCAGCCCCTCCTCTTCCTCCCTCCCAGTCCTCCTCTCCCCCTCCCCCGCCTCCTCCTCCTCCTGCCCTCTCGGGCTACACTGCCACCAACAGTGGCGGCGGCGGCAGCAGCGGCAAAGGCCACAGCAGGGACTTCGTCCTCCGGAGGGACCTTTCCGCCACGGCCCCCGCGGCGGCCATGCACGGGGCCCCGCTCGGAGGGGAGCAGCGGTCCGGCAGCAGCTCCCCCCAGCACCCGACCCCGCCTCCCCACCCAGCCGGGATGTTCATCTCGGCCAGCGGCACCTACGCGGGCCGGGACGGCGGCGGCTCCGCGCTCTTTCCCGCGCTGCACGACTCTCCCGGGGCTCCCGGCGGCCACCCACTCAACGGCCAGATGCGCCTCGGGCTGGCGGCCGCTGCGGCGGCTGCGGCCGAGCTGTACGGCCGCGCAGAACCACCCTTCGCTCCGCGCTCAGGGGACGCGCACTACGGGGCGGTGGCGGCCGCGGCGGCCGCCGCCCTGCACGGCTACGGAGCCGTGAACTTAAACCTGAACCTGGCTGCGGCGGCGGCGGCCGCAGCAGCCGCGGGGCCCGGGCCCCACCTGCAACACCACGCGCCGCCCCCGGCGCCACCACCGGCGCCCGCGCCGCACCCGCACCACCCCCACCTCCCGGGGGCGGCCGGGGCCTTCCTGCGCTACATGCGGCAGCCAATCAAGCGGGAGCTCATCTGCAAGTGGCTGGACCCCGAGGAGCTGGCCGGGCCGCCGGCGCCCGGGGACAGCGGCGCCAAGCCCTGCTCCAAAACTTTCGGCACCATGCACGAGCTGGTGAACCACGTCACAGTGGAGCACGTGGGCGGCCCGGAGCAGAGCAGCCACGTCTGCTTTTGGGAGGACTGTCCGCGCGAGGGCAAACCCTTCAAGGCCAAGTACAAGCTCATCAACCACATCCGCGTACACACCGGCGAGAAGCCCTTCCCCTGCCCGTTCCCGGGCTGCGGCAAGGTCTTCGCGCGCTCCGAGAACCTCAAGATCCACAAGCGCACTCATACAGGTGGGTGTCTGTCCCCGGCCGCCGCCTCGCCTTCTGCTCGCTTTCATTTTTCCCTCCTTCTGCTGCTTCTCCGCAGACGTATGACCCGGACATGTGACTTCTTTTTTTTTCTTCTCCCCCCCCCTTTTTTTTCTATGAATAAGTAATTCGATAGCACACAAGGGCCCCGCGCTGGCCTCCCTTTCGGCGGAGTCTCCAGCGCGTCCGCAGCCCCTCGGCCGGGACCCGCAACGCGCTCCAACCCCCGCCGCCGCCCTGCCGGGAGCAGCAACATCAACAGCAAAGCACCCAGGACGGTCGGCAGCCCCCACGCTCCGGGCCCCAGGAGGTCCGGAGGACCTTGGAAGGGAACCTGGGCTACCGTCGCCCGGTAGCACCTCCCTTCTACTGGACGCAGGCCTTGCTGGACGGCCGCGTTGCCGAGATACGGCGAGGGAGGGGCGCGTGGGTTTAGCTATGTTTTGGAGGCTGGTCTGTGTCGCCTCGCCCGGGAAGAGAGGTCCCGGGGCCGGTTGAGGATGATCTGAGGGAGAGACCTGGGACCCTAAGAGGCTCCAGCCTTTCACTCGAGGTCTAACACACGCTCTCATACTAGTTCACACATTCCTGACCTCGTGCACACACTCCTGTGACACCACGACCTCCCTTGCACATATGTCCTGACTCAACACTTCATTTACATACCCTCACGCATCGACTCACACACGGTCCACAGGCCTTAGTTACATTGTGTTGGGCACTGGAGAAGTTGGCTTCTGTCTTTTTAAGGAAGATTCTAGATCTAGAGAGGGTGCTCTCTCTGGATCAGTAAGACCTCTGTGGAACTTGGAGAGAACTCTCAACACTCTATGAGGTTCCTCCTTTTACTCTGCCCCACGTCGGGGATCCGTGGCTCTGGTGAAGGAAAATGAGGCGTTGGACCGTAGAGTCACGGGCCCTGTTGGCCTTGTAGAACGCACGATCGCGCCGGGCTAATGTGGAGGGCGAGTGTAGCCGAGATTTATATAATGGGAAATATTACTCCTCGGAGGATACTTAGGTAACCTGAGTTTACATTCAGTAATCACTTGACTGATTTATCGGCGCATCTGGAACGAAAAGGCAACCCCAAGCACAAGCCCTTACGCAGGGCCCACTGGCCTGAGGCCTTTACGAGAGCAGCCTGGTTGAGACGGTCTTAGGCTACAGCCCCAGACCTTGCTCTTGAAGCCCTAAAATTTAAAGGCCTCCCTGTGGCCTGCAGGATCGGCCAGAAGTACATTTTCCTTACAGGCCTTCTCCCTCCGACCCCCTCCCTTTATCCTAAACCGGATCAATTCTTAATGACTTTTCTAAATGGAAAGTTCCCTCGAGACTCTTCGCTTAAAAAAACAAAAAAAAACAGGCCAGCTGCATGCTCTGTGCTCAACATTTTCAATACTTTCCCCGTGCACCCAGAGCCAAAGGGAACTTTCAAATGCAGTGCAGGACGTTTGGGGCCCTCTCCACTTTCCTAGGCCTCAGGAGAAGAGTGGACCTTACCGTGGAGGCTGCTGGCAGCTGACCAAGAAGAAATTGACTGGCTTACTCGCATCATGGCTTTTGGGTTTCCACAGGACATGTTGCCCTCTGACCCCATCCGTAACAGCAAAGTGGTTGCAGGATTTTTTCTTTCTGATTCCAGATAGGGGGGATGGTTGCATTTCTTGTTCCCGCTCCCACAAGCTGCATGGACCCTTCCAGGTGGAGCTTGTGGGGTGCCCCTCGAGGGGGATGCTGGCATCACCGAATTCAGTTCATAGCCCCCGCCTAGTGTTTGGCTGCCCTGGGGCTTTCTGAGCCAGTGAGCATTGTATCCAGAGAAAGACCTTTTCTATTTCCTCCCCTCCCTACCATACTGCCTTCCCTTTGCGGGAGTTATCTAGGGTCCCAGAACAGATGGATCAAAGGACTAATCCCCAGGCCACTCATGAAGGCCTGTTTCCTGACCCACGTGCCCTCAGATGCATTTATAACCTGTGTCTGTGTCTGGCCGGTGTCTAGAGGGAGTTGGCAACACCTAAGCAATATCCACAGGACTCTTTCCTACAAGCACCAAGTCTCCAAAACTCTTCATAGTTCAATTCTGACATGACCCCTCTGTCGGTATCTGTAAGGTAAACACTAGGGTCGCCCAGCCCTCTGGTTAAGGCCTGCCTTGGGCCCTAAATAGAGTGGGCTGTTCAATTATATCTAGCTTTTTCTTACTTTCTCTCCTGCCACTGTCCTTTACACCCTAACTTCTACCTTGCTTTCTACTCCCCATCCTCTTCACCGACTTCTGATGTTCTTTCTCCAGCGTCGTGGAGGAACCCGATATATTCAAAACACTTATTTTTTTCTAATCCAAGATATGCTGGCTGCTCAGAAACATGAGAAATTTGAAATGTAGTGTATTTGCTTAGAATGAATAAAACCACTTAAGCCTCCACATTGAAGGGAGAATTAGAAGTATAAATGTATATATTTAGAAAGACAGTACATTAAATAAGGCTTACCTTGAACTTAAACAGTGTAGCACAGAAATCCTGACAAATTCATATTCTGATAGGAAGAGATTAATTTTGTTTTATTCCACTGGATCCGTAGAGAATTTGTAAAGATTGTGATTATCGTTGTGAGTTGCATTTGCCTTCCACTCATGGGTTAATGTAGGAAGTACATTTCAAGAATAACTCATTTCGTTTTTAAACAGTATTTACAGTTAGTGAAAGTTATATTTCAGCATTTTAAATTCTTTCAGCTGTTACATACTCTGGTATTGGAGCAGTTAACATTGATGAAATATGAAAGAAAAAAGACCTCATTGAAATATTTGTATAGAGAAAATAAGATAATTAACCATAGAAATGTATCTACTGTTATGTCTTTTAAAAATATTATCCAAAACAAAAACATCGCCTTGTGTTCTGTGTCTGAGCAGCTGCTGGTTTTTGTTTTGTTTTAATCCTCTCAGTGGAACAACAGAAAAATTAATATGTAACAGTATTATGGGATGGCTTATTCAGTTTTGGACCTGAATAAGTCAAGCTCATAGATACTGAGGTGAGAGGTAAAACTCAGTTACAATCTAACCTGTTTTCTTCTCTTGTTTATAAGTCAAACAGATATGGATACATTTCCCTAGTTACAGTTTACTAAGCTGTCTCACTTCTGGCCTTGTGTTTAAGGAGGTGTGTTCCTGGGGCTGTTAGATAAATTAAAAGAGGTGATAGGCCAAAAGACCTCGTTGTTTTTTTTTTTTTTAATAGTTTTGTTTATTAAGGAGTGAAGAAAGCTGTCAGCATGAGTTTCCTTAGGCACAAGGTACAGGCAGATCCTGCTGAGGTTGTACTTACTAGTGTCCACTCAGGTTCTGTGTTACCACGCTCCCCTTCTTGTAACTTGGGGTTGTAGGGATAGTTGGTAGGATGCAGAAGCCAATGGCCTGACCTCTGTCCAGTCAGCTTTGTAAAACCTCAGGGTAGGACTGACTGTGTTTCACAGGTGTCTTTATTTCTAAGGAGGGGAGGGCTTGATTTTCTCCTCCCTTTTCTTTTCATAAGTCATTGTCATCTTATTGTGCCCGAGCTACTGTAAACTTACTTAATATATCTGTGTCTGTTTTTCTTTCTCTTAGATTCTCACTCTGCACTCATGGAAATAGGATTTCGTCTATGTTTATCTTAACAGGGAGAATCTACCACAGGGAGTGTATGTGTGGTTGTGTGGAGTGGGGGGATTGTAGCATGGAGGCCCTTGGTGGCCTTCAGAGGTACATTCTGGACCTTACTTCAGACTTCACTCTGACCCCTCTGGGGCTCCAAGACCATCTGGTCCCTCATAAGTCAAGTCTAAGCAAAGCCTCCAAGCCAATAGACACAGGCCACTTCTTGCAGATTCCCTCCCCTTATCTACCTGGATATTGTAGTAAGGAATAAAGATGGAGGCTCTTCAGGAGTACAGGGGATGCACCCCTAGTTCTAACCTAAGATGGCTTCAAATGAGAGGTCTCTGAGAAGCCATTGTTAACCTTTCCTGTGTTTCATTACAGGGGAAAAGCCTTTCAAATGTGAATTTGACGGCTGCGATAGGAAGTTTGCCAACAGCAGCGATCGAAAGAAACACTCCCATGTCCATACCAGCGACAAGCCCTACTACTGTAAGATTCGTGGCTGTGACAAATCGTACACCCACCCAAGCTCTCTGAGAAAGCACATGAAGATTCACTGCAAGTCCCCCCCACCCTCTCCTGGAGGTCTTGGTTACTCATCGGTGGGGACACCCGTGGGTGACACTTTGTCCCCTGTGCTGGACCCAACCAGGAGTCGATCCAGCACTCTGTCCCCTCAGGTGACCAACCTCAATGAGTGGTATGTTTGCCAGGCCAGCGGGGCCCCCGGCCATCTCCACACACCTTCCAGTAATGGAACCACCTCTGAGTCTGAAGATGAGGAAATGTATGGGAACCCTGAAGTCATGCGGACGATACATTAGAATTATTAATAAGTGAGGTAGTAAGTGGGAGTCCTTGGACCATGTCCTAACCTGAAACAATGCTGAGCCTGAGACAAACTGGTGATTCAGACTTGCCACCGGGTTTAATTAGCCCTATTTATTCAGTATGAAACCCTATGGTGTTTGTACATTTAATTAATTTAATTAAGATATTTGGTTGTGGGTTTTTTGTTTTTTTTTTTTTTTCCTTTCCTCTTTCTCCTAAAAGAAACAAACACAACCACAAAATAAAACAGGACTAGGGATGTAGCTCAGTGGTAGAGCACTTGCTTAGCATGCAGGAGGCCCTGGGTTCAATCTCTAGCACTCTGGGGGAAAGTAATAGCAAATAAAAAGCAACCGAGTTGGACTTGTACATTGCAGGGGGACAGGCGTGGTGTCAGATTTTATCAAGGGAAATGAGTGAAGAGATTGAGATATACACTGCCAATACAATGCTTGTGTGTGAGCTTGAGTGCGCTTGTGCATGTGTGTGTGTGTGTGTGTGTGTGTGTATTAAACAGGGGAAAAAAAGAATATTAAGTCAGAACTTAACACATCAACCAGGCCCTCTACATGTCCCAGAGTGCCTCTCAGATGCCTTTGGCACAATAATGAGGGCTGCTTTTGAGCCTTCTGGTAGAGACTTAATTCTGCAAAGGCCTCTTGATTGTAAAACACATACTAGCTGCACTGACAACAGATCCTGGACTGTGCCTGTATCCAAAAGTCTTTGTATAACAAACAAACAAAAACAAACAAACAAACTTTGAATTCTAATATTTATCATTTTAATTCCTCTGCTTTTATTATCAATCTCAAATGTAACATGATATTTTTATACAGGATTGTTCCTTCGGTATCTTGTGTGATTTAAAAAACAAAAACAAACAAACAAAAAAAGACAAAAACAAAAGTCAAGCCAAGTACAGCCACCTTAATGTATAGCTCCATATATCCTGCTACTGTGATTGCTCAAGCAGAAACAGAGAAGAGCTATTGAGACAGACAACTGGGAAACTGTGATCTTTTATAAACCAGAAGCTATTCAAGTGCTTTCTCTTTCCTCTGCTGGGTTGTGTTGTTTTTTTTTTTTATTTTAAATCAGGAATTACAGATGCTGCCTCCTGGCTGTATCCAGATTTGTTGGGTAATAAGGAGTTATGTTTTTGACCATAAGTTCTTTGGGATGCCAACATGCACAGTTATGTCTGAAGATTGCATCCTATCCATTTTTAAAAGAATTTTTTTAAAAAAAAAAAAACAAAAAACAAAAAAACAGGCCAACTCCTTTTATACTACTGTATTGACTTTTTTTTTAAGGTCTTTATTTTTAATGCATTTTCATCTGTGCCACAAGGACTGAATCTTATTCCGTTTGTAATGACAGTGTGAAGTATATGGTTTATTTTACAAGAGGAGGGGTTGCTGTACATGTTAAAAATTTTTAAAGGTTTATAGTTAACTACCAAATGCTGATGAATGTGTGACCTTTGCCAGAGCTGTCAAGCCAGGATACAAAGGGTCAAGGACCTAGGACAATAACTCTTAGTCAGTTTATGTTCGGTTGGTACAACACATCTCCTGTGCAAACTGTAGCCCATCAGAAACACCATACACATATGCTAAAGGTACTAATTTATCCTCAGAGACCCTGAAGACACCCCCTCCCCCATGATTTGTAGAAATTTGTTTTGTGTGCTGTGAGTGGTTAATGTAGTCTTGTCCTTGTTAATAACTTGTCTGTGAATACTTTTACAGTTTTTAATTAATTTATTTTTAGAGATCCTTTTCTTTTTCTGGAAGAGTTCAAAGCACACCAAAGAAATATATTATACATTTTGGCGAAAGATTGTCACTTATGATCCATGGTTTATTTAAGAAAAAAAGAAAAGGAAAGAAAGTGGGAAAATATAAAATATATTTTTAAGCTTACTTGAATGGACAAGGTAATGTGAAAACTCGAGACTCTTCCTGCACGTCTTTTTGCCTCGTGTTGATGAGATTATGTATAGTTTATAGATATATTAGTACAGTGCATGGTGCTGTTATGTGGACACCTTTTAATGTTGTCTTCAGATTATTACAGTAAATATGAAACATTCAGACCCTCCTCTACAAAGAGAGACCTACAACTTGAATATAAAATAATCCTACATTTTAAAGGTTTATTTGATTTTTTTCCTGTTATTCACTTTCAAATAGAAAAGATAAGGAAGGTATAAACTTGTGTGGGATAACTTATGTACTGTAAGCTTGTTAGGACAAAGTATTCCTGATGTATAATGAGTTGTTTTATTTATACAACTTTTTCAATGGTAGTTTGCACTATTCTTTATCATTCTACAGGTTTATTTATTATGAAACAAAGGAATATGTATTTTATGTATTTTTTGCCATGAATAGGTTAACTCTGCAACAAATTTATTGGTTCCCGATACACTGAAAAATAAAACCTTAAAATGTGTACCTCTGTTAGAAAAAGGCAAGAATGGTGATGGACAAATAAAGGTATTCTTCCTATGTATTGTTACATTTTATCTAAGGCACATCTCTGTCATTCTTTTAAAACTGTTGCTAAAGGAGTGAACATAACTTTTCCTGATCTCTCATGAGCTTCTGAAGAAAGGGCAGGTGGTGGTGGAAGTGGGGAAAGCTTGGAAAACTTACCGTTTAATCTGAAGCAGGGGATCTCAACCTTCCTAATGCTGAGATGAGACCCTTTAACACAGTTTCTGATGTTGTGGTGACCCTCAACCATAAAATTATTTTGTTGCTACTTCATAAGTGTGATTTTGCTACTGTTATGAATTGTACCTATCTGTGTTTTCCAATGGTCTTAGGTGACCCCTGTGAAAGGATCCTTCTCTCTAACCCCCCCCCCAAATCCCACAGGTGGAGAACTGCTGATCTAGAAAATGCAAGAAATTTTATAAAAACAAATCCCTGCAGGTTACAAGTACAGTTACACTTTTCTCAGAGCCAATCCCTTCTTCCAGTAAAATCAGTCATGTCCTTAGTACTTAATTGCTGAAAATAAAGTCAGGGGTAATAAGCTTCCAAACATAATGCAGGTGAGCACAGAGCTGCTCAGGAGTAGTTCATAGTTACGAAATGAAACTGATGAGAGGACACCAAATTAGCTCATAGCAGGCTGGGCTAGGGAGAGAGCTATAATTTTAGTTTTTAGTTATAATCAGCATTTTGGGGCAGGTAGGTGTTAGGCAACTCTTTTTATGGTAACAAAATATATTTCAGTGACTTGAATTGATATGTCTGGCTGTGCACGTTAGCAAGCCTGGCTGTTTACTTGTTTTTATGTACACCACTACAAAATAGATAAAAGGCAAGTATTAAAAAAAAAAAAACAATTGGTAGTCACATCAATAAGCATTTCTCCAAAAGGTTATAGTGGCTTTTCAAAGTCAGATCTGTTAAGTGTAGTAAAGGTGAAACAGGTTGCCAAGAGTTGTTTTAAGCCTGATGACAATAACCAGCACACGAAGGAGAAAAAACACTCGTAAATGAGGGCTTCCATCAATGGGAAAATGTACAGCTCTAATGAAGTTTCTTGTGAAAAGAAGGGTGATACAAAGCCACCAAGACATGAATCATTCATGGGAAATATAAAAGATAAAAGATATCTGACAATGAGCAGAAGCTTGTATAGAGTGTATAAAACAAGTTTCCCCTTCTTATTTTCTGCTTTAAAACGCACAATCTCCCACTCCCAGCCTCCTCTGTCCAGTCTATAGAGTTAAAATTGACCACTGCTCGTCCTGAGCCACTTCAAAGTAATTTAGTCCAGAACGGAAGGCTTGGCGCTTGGACAATCTTCATGGTGTGTTAAGATTTCTATGGCAATTGGCAAGCAAGACGTTCCCATCTGAATATGTCTCAAAGAAAGCCACTTATTGACACTAAGTTGGCTATCATCAAAGACTTCATCTTCCCTCTGGAAAAAAAAAAAAAGAAGTGGCCTTTGCAAACACTGAGTCGGCTATCTTTGTTTTCCAGGCCAGGAGGCTCTGCAAACACACGGTTCTTCCTCGTTTATATATTTCTCCTATTCAAATATTCTTTGGTAAAATGAATGTCAAGAAAGCCTTAGAAAGAGCTACTGGGTGGGAAGTATGTCCTCTTGAGTTGGAGCTGGCCACACAAGTGTCCTGGCCCTGGGGCCCAACTGTCTACCTGCCTCTCAAGTGTTGACTTCAGAGGAGGAATGTTGGCCACCGCTATGTCCCAGTGTGGTTAGGAAATACAACCTGACAGAAGGAAACAGGAGAGACAACAGCATTTCCCAAGTGGTCACCTTAAACCAAAAAAAGGGGAAAGTTATCACGAGGCAAACAAAACAGTCCACAGACTTAAGAATCTATCCATCTAGTTACATGGATACCTCCCTACCATCTGCCAGTGCCTTACCCAAACACCACCAGTGACCTCAGGAACCTTCTAGGTCTGGAAAGACAGAACAGAACCACAGAGAAAGCACCCTGGGGTGGCCAGCACACTTTCCCTCCCTGTGAATAAAACCTCTCAGAGACCCCACGCCCACGAAGGGACATCTCAGAGCACATATTCACACAGCTCGCAACTGCCTAATCAGGCAGGGAGAAGTTCAAAGGCATGTTCTTTGAAATTCAAACTACTGTTTTTATGGTACATCCACACAGAGCGTCAGAATTGCTATGGCAATGGGCAAGGCCAGGAGAGTCGCTGGCAGGCTGTCCACAGAGATTTGAGACACTCTATTAAGATACAGTTGCAGTGACCCTTACTTTCACGGCCAGTTAATTCAGTCAATTCTCACCTCATCAGAAACACATAGGCAAAGATTAGAAATGTATGATATATATGTGCATATCATATATATTAGCTTTTTTGTTGTTGATGATGATTCTCCTATAGAACCTCCTGTCTTGAAAGGAAGGAGAAAGAATGAAGAGAGGAGAGAAAGCCCAGTGGGGGTGGGGGTAGTGATGTCAGAGGGTAGGGAGAGAGGCAGGGGGGCCTGGTCCCCGGTACCTCTTCCTTTTCTCCCCACCTAAGCACTTTTATTTGCAGAGCGATTGTTCTTTGTTTATTTAATACAAGTACTGTGTGAATAGTGAAAAATAAACACGATGAAAAATAACCAAACAGATGATTCCTCGGAGTGAAAAAGCCCGGACTTAATAAAAGTGCGAAGCAGTCACCGCTCAATGAGAAACGCTTTGAAGTGGAACTTATTATAAGAGGGATACTTCAGGGTTGCCTTAACGACGCCGCTGAATCGAAAGCGCTCGCCTTTGTCAGCGATTTGTTCTCCTTTGCTGGGGTGCCCAGAGAAATTACTTACATGGGCTGCCTTAACATGCGGCCTGCAAATCAGTAACTTTGCAGCTCAGACTTGCAGACGCCACTGGGCCACCGACAAAAAGAAGTCAGGGGGGAAATGCACCAATCTTTCAGGCGGAGGCTCTGGGGATGGGGCTCACGGCGTGTTGGGGCAGCAGATAAGAAGTTGTATTACAACCAGGCTCCCTCACCCGAGCTCCCCACTCCAGTTCTCGGTCTCTCACCCCATAGCAGGTCCTGGGGCCTCTGTCCCTAGATGATCCAGGCTCCTGCGGCTCCCGGGCCCTCCAGCGAGGGGCGCTCTTCAGTGCGCAGGCCCAGAGCCGTACTTTCCCAGCAGTGTGGGCCATATTTAATAAGGGTCGTTTATCACTCAGGCGCTTTGAAGGGTCGCCTCCAGCCCTGTGCCCATTAGAAAGGCGGAGGTGACATTTAAACTCCGTTTTCAAGGATCGCGGGGGGATTTCATTGAAAAGGCAACTCGTTTGTCTTAGGAGCCTGGAAACAAACCCCGTCTCCCTCCCTTTGACCACATGGCATAACTCAAAAACAATAGTTCAAAAGTGAAATGGCGTCGTGGTGTTCACTGGGAGACAGGCCCCCATCTAGCACCAGAGAAAGGGGTACTCCTCAAGACAATGTGCTTTTTGTGTTCGGCTCTGTCACGAGGATTGTGTTGTTTGCTTTGGAGGCTTCGCCTGTTATACTTGCCTGAAAGTGCTTGTGTTAAACAAGAGTTATGAGTCATCCAAAACAACAAACATTTTGATTTTCTTTGCCTAAAGGGCTTTCCCTGGCTATGGGCACCGTGAAAAAATAATGTCCTTGCTGAGAAAGGAACACCAGTAGTTGCGTTACAAGCGGGTGCATTAAATATTGAATGACATGAGGAAAGGAGCTTGTCGAGAGGCACTCAGCCTTAAAGTCTTTCTTCAACTTTGTCTTCGGTGGCTGCTGGACTATTTAAGACGGTATTAATTAAGGCAGCTTCGGATGCTGTGGAGCCAGCCGGTCCCTGGGCTGAGCTCTGTCAATGGGCCTGTGTCCCCATGCTTTGCTTCTGGGTTGGCTGAAATGTCACTTCTCATTTGCAGGCTGAAGAGAAGTGACCATCCTACACTGAGGGTGGCAGGAATGTAGTCAGCAGCCATACTTAAAAAGAGTTTGAGGGACTAGGGTAAAGGAGTGGGGGTGGGGGGATAGAGACATGCAAACAGCCGTTGGGGAGGGGGAGGAAGGTGCACCCTGTGCCCTCTTGAGGCACAAGGGCCACTTGGGTAGGGTTTGGATACCCCTTCTTTTTAAATTCTTTCTGTGTGGAAAAAAAAAAACCTAAAATACTAGCCCTACAAAACTACATTAACCAGTCTGGATCCCACAAAGAAAGACAAAAGCTTGGTACAAACAGGTCTCTTAACTAAGATACTTTGCTCTTTAGGTCTCAGTCACAGATTACAAACAAATACAGGCTTCCAGGACTCTAACCAAGATCTTGGGCTCCACTTTTACAGGTAAGGAAACTGAGGCCTCAAGAAAGGCTCTGAAATCATTTCCACCAGTATTCCCTGATGAATGACACCTGAGACCAAATGATCAAACAGAAGCCGTGGCGCCACACCCATGCCCAGATAGAAATGTATTCCAGCATTTGGAAATTTCTAGAAAGGAGAGAGGAAAAAGAAAAAGGAAGCCTACTGACAACTGACTGTGGTATAAATTAACCCATGCTTCAAGAATCAGTTGACTAAGGCTTCTCAAAGAGGAGAGGAGTTGTTGGCTGGCTGGAGAGGCCAGTGTATCCTGGCAAATTGACTTTGGCAGCCTGAAGTCCCCCTCCTCCTATCTCAGGGTATGAAGATCTAGCCGGGTTTGGCCCTTCTCTTTCAACAGAAGGCCCCTGGCAGGTGGAGAGGTGATACAGTCATTCTTCTCTGGGCTTGAGTGATTTGGGTTCTTGCTATCTGTCAGAGGGGTTTAATACCCCTAACTGTAGATCTATTTACATCATTTGACTTCTCCATCTTGGAGTGCTCCCTCCATCCACCCTAGGGGCTCTGTTTAGCCAGTTCGATAAGGTATTATTCCCCACTAACGGCCAGGTTGTAAAAGACAGGAAGAGCCTATGTCCTTTCACCTCAAGATGGGCTATGTGTTCTGGGGAAGGAGGGAGGGCAAGAGGAAAACCTCTTGTAAGCCCTAACACGTGGGCCTCTAGTTGCCACTAGTTGGGCCAGGTTGCTGGCAGAGGTACTTCTGAGAAATCTAGGGTGGAAGTTACTAGGGTAAAGCTCCGGTGCAAGTGATTTGATGGGAAGGGGCGCTTTTACTCATTTCCCTACTTCCTTATCTCTACTTCTACGTCCTTTTTGTACAAACAGGTCCCAAGACTGGGTAAGAGACTAAGAAAGATGGTCTTTTGACCTGAAACACACCCAAGCACAGCTACACACACCCGCCAGCCCCGCCCCCGTCAGTGCACTGGGCACACACTTGGGTTCCAGGCTCCTTGCCAAGAGCGCGCGGGCACCCTGCATGGCACACTGGCTGAAGTTCCTACAAGAAGTGGCGGGGGTGGGGTGAAGAAGGGGTGGGCGGCAGTGCAGGCAGCCAGCCGACTGCTGGCGGAGCGCACAAGTTCTGTGCTCAACTTCGCCGCTCTTAAAGAGACCCGGGATCCCTCTGGAGAGGCCCTCGGGAGCTGGAGGCAGGGCAGGGAGAGGCGTGGGTAAGCTGGCGGGCGCGGGGCGCGGGCGGTGGGACACAAGGGCGCGGCAGGAGGAGGACGCGCGGGTGCCCGCGGCCGGCCGGGCGCTCGGAGAAAGTCAGCCGGAGCAGCTGTGACTTCACCTATTAGCCCCGATGTCTTTCGGAGGAGCCTGGTGGAGTTAAACAGCCCACAATGGGCGCTCTGGGGCGCCTCCAGCCTGACCTCCACCCGAGTTTAATAGTTTCATAGGAACGTCATTAAATCAATTACTTAGTGAGCACATCATCATTTATTTGTAATTAGCAGCGAGGAGCGCGTTCTCTCCCCCAGCCTGCGGCCCGAGTCCCAGCGGGGTTGGCGAGTTGTGCAAGCACTTTTGTTTGCTTGAGTGTTGACTCCCGGCATTATTCGGCCGGGGTAATCTTTACATCTTAATCTAGCATTCAGGGGGCTAAGGGAAAACAAACAGGGCGCAGGCCGGAGGCCAGCCCTGCAGTCCCAGCCTTCTCCCATAACTCAGCCCTCGTGGGATGCGCTGGTCACACCTCCGCGGCTGCCTCTTCTTTCCCAGGGCGCAGCAAGGACAGAGGGGCAGAAGAGGAAGGAAGCAGGCCAGGGGGACCCAGGAGGAAAGTGGCCACCGGAGAGGAGAACCAGAGACCCGCAAAACGAGCACAAAAGGAAATCTGCGGGCTTGTGCACATGTGAGGGCGGCGTTGGAAGGGGAATCCGTGCGTGTGCGTGTGTGCATAAGAGCGTGAGCGCAAGCTGTGCGTGCCATTCCATGTACCTGAGCAGAGAGATGGGATCAGGAGCCAGAGCCTGAGATGCGGGCCTGGCATGCGTAGAGGCGGCTCGCTGGGTGTCGCCGCAGCAAAAGTGCTTTGAATTAGAGCTGAGGGGCGCCAAACGAAGAGCTGTTAAGGTTAGCGAAGACCGCGATGTCACTGAAAGCCAGGCCAGAACCTGCGCATGTGGAGAGATTCAGTAATGGCCCCGTGAGGAGTCGTGGTTCTCTTCCTCACACGCGACAACTCTGGCCAAGTACTGTGCACATCTAAGCAGTTTCAGCTGCTAGAGCCAGAACGGTGGGCGACACGCCCCTGAATTCTTGCTGTAGTTCAGCTTTTTGATCCAAGTTGGATCGCTCAACTTCTGTAGGGAATTCCAGCTCAGGAAATGGAGGAGGCCTGGGGAGCCAGGGGTCATTGACAGTCGGGCTGAGTTCCCAAAGTGTGAATAACCGTAGTTAGGAAAAGGCCTCTAGGCACATACACTATCCCTACACCCATCTGTGAGAGGGCTTCCAAAAGACACTGTGGCCAGTGGTCTCTGGACGTCTTTCTGTTCGCCTCGTTGGGATTGTGAATTTCCTGGATTTCTACACTAGTGTATATGGCTGGGACTAGTTCATTTAGGTTGCTGTGCAGAGGCAGGTCCTGATCGTGTAGTACAGCTGCCGTCCTCCCTCACCCATGATATTTCAGAGCTGGTACTCTGATGGGTTCAAGAAGAGCCTGGGGCTTCAAGGGTGACACAGTGTCACTCCCAGATGTGTCAGCCCTGGATTAGGGGTGCAGAAGGAAGGCTGATATGCCCTCTAGGCCTCTCCACATTGCTAGCTGTGGCTGGATAGACACGTGTGAAGCTAACACTCTTGGCACAGTAGTTTGCCTTGCTAGAAATCCTGTCCTGAATAGCCTAGTCCAGGGAGTCGATAACAAGTCTTTAAACTCCTATGTAGCAGCTATCTCAGTCTCCTCTTTGGATTTTCTGGTTTTCCTTCCTTTCCTCGGGTTTCCTACATACTTCCTATATACTTATATATGCCTATGAGCCACCCTACATACTTCTCTTACCATTGTCATTTTTTTTTTAATGCAAAGTTGGCCAGGTCATGCTGTTCTCTAACCCAGGGCCTTAGGGATTCTTTGCCTGCTCGACACAGCATGAGCAAAGGGCAGGGAGCTGCTGAGATCCTGTTTCAGATGGACTTTTCTCCAGCTCCCTTGGATGGTTGAAATTTAGTGGGATGCTTGACTGCTGAAGACCAACATGTTGTCTGGGAACACGACCCAACCTGGGAAACAGGAAATGGGTCCAGATAAACACTTTCAATCAGCTGTCAATCATCTGGATGAAGTAGGTTTTAAAAATATAAAAAGCACAGTTTTCACTTTGCATTCTTCTTTACTGAGATGGGTCTAGGCCTAAGCACTGTGGCCAGATTTCCAGAAGAATTACCAGGAAATGTCAACAGGAAGAAAAATAAAGCAGAGTAGAACTTTTTTGAAACTCTCCAGAACCCAAACATGGGTAACACTAATTTCCTTTCAATATGTTGTGCGGACTTCTGCTCTAGTGTGTATGGAACACGTTGGAGTGTAAAATGTAAATATGACCAAACAAGTGTGTATACACACATACACACACACATATACACACACACACACACACAAGCCAAATGTTGGGGTAGAGAAATCAGGAGTTCAAGGGCAGCCTGAGCTACATGAAACCTTGTCTCCAAAACTAAGAAGAAGAAAGAAAGAAAGATAATAAAGAAGTAGGCCACACTATATAGCCTAGGCTGGCCATAAACTGGAGAACTTCTTGTCTCAGGCCCCAAGAACTGGGATTGCAAATGTGCATGTTTGTGAAGTCTTGGAAACCTTTTTTTTTTTTTCTTTTAAAGATTAGGCTTCATGTATTCCAGGCTGGCTTCAAACTGACTATTTAGGGCAACCTTGAACTCTAGATCCTTCTGGCTCCAGGAATCTACCAACATTTCTGGATTTTAGGTGCTGGGAACTGAACTTAGGGCCTCATGCTTGGAAGGCAATTGTTCTCCTGACTGAGCAACAAACCCAGCCCCAAGGAACTCTACTGTTGTGGTTGGTTGGTTGGTTGGTTGGTTGGTTGGTTGGTTGGTTGGTTGGTTTACATTCTATCCTTGCAGAAGATCGGGGCCCACACATTCTGGATCTGACTGATTTAGGATAGACTGGAATAACGCAAGACTGAAAAAGACTATATCTAAAATTAAATTAAATAATTAAAATGCAATTCACCCTTAACTTTTCTTTCTACTTTCCACCCCCCTCCAGCCTCCTACACAGTTTAATAAAACAGAATCCTTTGGAAAAGGGACGGCAAATCTGGGAAGCATCTTATGAGCTGGCAGGGAATTCAGTGCAGTGGTTGATGCTGCCTGCAGGAGTTCCCTGGTAATAGTCACATCATGAATCTCTCTTTAGGATCCAAGTCCTAACAGCTTTCTGGCTTTCTTCTGTGACATCCTGATCTGACTCCATATTTATTGGGTACCCCTGTGCTGTCCCATCTGAGTGACCCTATCAGTGGAAGCTCTGTAGATATCTTTCAGTCCTTGCCCTTCTATTTCCCTGTGGTCTCCCTGGGGTTTCCCTGGGGTCTCCCTGGGGTCCTTACCATTGGATTCCCCCAGTCTCAAAACAATGAGGCACTGTTCTGAAAAACTACCATTTCTTCCAGAGGCTTCTCTTGTCACTGGCTATGGGTCTCATCCTCCCTCTTAGCACAGAGTACAACTAGCACTGACTTTTTTTTTTTTTTTAATGTTTGAAGTCAGGCCAATGCCTATACAACGGTACCCTAGGTTTCTGCTGATGTGGTTTTGGATAATAACATAAAAGCAAAGGTTTAGGAATAGGCAATGGCAACAACATTGGTCTCCTCTATGGATGGGAGCAGAGCTTAGACTTATTTAGGTATTAAATAATCTTAAGGCCCCAAGGATTAAGAAACCTGTGGCAGTAACTGACCTACTACTGAGAGAAACTTCTAGGTGGGTCAGGCCTCAGACCCTGAAGTACTGTTCCCTAGTTAAACCTGAGGGGATAACATGAAGAATGGCTCCCAGAAAGCACTTCTGAGCAGGCAGTGACAAGCAAGTTCAGAAAGACCAATACAGTGGAGCTGTGGCTATCCCTCTTTACCTGCTCTCCCTCCAACTGTAGACTTTAATGGCAGGGCCTTATTTTATTTATTGCATAAAAGCAGGATTCTGGAGTGGTTCAAAGATTTTGGAAACGCGTGTTCAAGGAGTCTGGAATATGTGTGTCAGCATCCTCTGACTAAGCGGGGCAGGGAAGCTGAGAAACCGCATCGTAAAAAGGGTCATTCTTGGTTTCTTAAGTTACTTTTTGAGATCACAATGAGATTTTTTTTTCATGTTTTATTTTTAATTACGTGTATATGTGTGGTGGGAGATACATGCACACAAGTGCAGTTGCCCTCGAAGGTCATAGGCAGTAGACCCCAACCCCACCACCACCACTTGGAACTGGAGTTACAGGCAATTGTGAACTGCGTGTTGTAGGGACTGGGAATTGAACTGTTACTCTGGCCCCAGAGGTTGTGGGGTGTGTGTGTTGTAAATAAATATACATATTAGCATTTGCGTGTTTGTTGTGTGTGACCGTGTATAGACATGCAGGTCACGGTGTGGGGAGACTAGAAGGCAAAGGAGGAGTTGCTTTTCTCTACTTCTATCGTGTAGGTTCTGGAGCACGAGCTCAGGTCATCAGCCTTGGTAGCAAAGGCGTTTACCTACTGAGCCATTCACTAGCTCCTGGAATGAGTTTTCCACGTGATGGTTTCAGTGAACTACTTTAAGTCCATTTTGATCATTTCTAATTCTGTAGTTCAATAGCATTGAATATACTCCTAAGCTTTTGAATCCCCCACCACACTCTCCAGCTCAGTAACTTTTCTCTCTGAGGCTGGGTTTTACGTATAGTCCAGACTGGCCTTGAACTTCTGGTCTCCCTGCTTCTACCTCCAGAGTGCTGAAATTACAGGCCTGTACTACCACGCCTAGCTTATACAGTGCTGGGATTAGACCCAGGGCTTCACACATACCACAAGTGCCACCAGCTGAGCTACTGTCTTCACCCCCCTCGCTAACTTCATATTTCAATTGAGTCGCTTCACTTCTAAAGCAGTATCCTGGTTCCCTCCACCCCTCAGTGGATAGCCACCTACTTTCTGTCTCTGAGTCTGTCTACCCTAGGGAACTCATATAGTATGTGTCCTCTCTTGTCTGGTTTAGATCACCTGATATAATACCCTCATTTCATCACACACCTTGATCTTTGACAAAATTTCTCTCAGTTTTTGTTTTGTTTGTGTGTGATCGTGCTAAGGCATATGCACTAAGGCATGTGTGCTGGGGCATGTGAATGGAGGTCAGAGGGACTCATTTCTCTCCTTCCACCATGTGGTTAGGTCCTGGGGATAGAACTCAGTTTGTTAAGCCCGGCAGCAAGGACCTTTACCTGGTGAGCTGTCTGCTTGGTCCTCCAAGTTCTTCTTGTTGTTATTAACGATTAGATAATTTTCTATCCCTTGGACACCACGCTGTATTTACTTCTTCTATTGTTTATGGATAGCCGCACTATTTCTACCTTGGGAGGTATAATGATGCAAGCTTGCTCACATCACTTTTAGGTATTTGTGTTCCTATGTCACTGTCTACTTTTATTAAACACATATGCACACATATATATATATATACCATACACACCACACACACATAGACACACCCCCATATACATATACACTACACACACATATCACACATATACACCCCATACACATACATACCACACACATACACCCACACCCCATACACAACACACACTTCCATGCACATACACACACATACATACACACATACCCCTTACATATACTCACCATACACACACA
>NW_021604567.1:19618392-19649998 GCF_004785775.1 Grammomys surdaster | reverse complement strand
ACATACATACACACATACCCCTTACATATACTCACCATACACACACACACACACACACACACACACACACACACGCTGTTCCTGTCAAGAATATAAATACCATCCACTTGTGATGGCATACACCATTAATCCTGGCACTGTGGAGATGGAGCTGTGTGAGTTCAAGGCCAGTCTACATAGTGAGTTCCAGGACTGCTACTGTCTCGAGAAGAAGAGAAAGAGGAGGAAGAAGAGGAGAAAAAAGAGGAAGAGGAAGAGGGGAAGGAAGAGGAAGAGGAGAAAGAGGAAGAGGAGGCGAAGGAAGAGAAAGAGGGAGAAGAAGAAGAGGAGGAGGAGGAGGAGGAGGAGGAGGAGGAAGAGGAGGAAGAGGAACTACTCAAGTATATTTAAGTATCAAATTTTCTCATTTGAATCTGGCTTTCCACAGTCAGCAAAGTGCAGCCAGAATTCAAAGGTGAGGCAGAATATCATCTTCCAGTTCTGTGGAATTCCCATTTTTGTGGATATGAATGTGGAGAGATGTATGTTTGTGTGTGGGAATGTGTGTGTGCATATGTATGTTCTAGTGTGTGTGTATGTATATGTGTGTATGTGGTATGTATGTATGTGTATGAGGTATGTGTGTACATGTGTATATGCATGGTGTGTATGTGTGTGTATGTATGTGTATGTGTGTGTGGAGTGTGTGTGTATGTATGGGATATGTGTGTATATATGTGTGTGTAGTATGTGTGTGGTGTGTGTGGTATGTGTGTTGTATGTACGTGTATGGGAATGTGTGATACGTATACGTGTATGGTGTGTGTGTGTAAGGTACATTTTGTGTGTGGTGAATGTATATGTGTGGTGTGTATGTGTATAGGTGTGTGTGTTTATGAGTGTGTATGGTATGTGTAGGTGTATGGAATGTGTGTATATGTGTATGTATGTGTGTATGGTATGTGTATATGAGGTGTGTGTATGTATATGTGTGCCATATGTACGTGTATATATGGTATGTGTGTGTATGGGGGTGTGGTGTATATGGTGTGTGTGTTTGTATATTGGATGTGAATGTATGTATAGTGTGGTGCATATGAGGTTTGTATGTGTGTGGTGTGTATGTATACGTGTGTCTGGTATGTATGTGTATGGGGTGCGTGTGTGTGTGTCCAGACCTACCAGCACTCCTGCTTTAGAGAAACTATTAACACATTAATATTATCAATAGCAGGCAGCGCGTGAGCCATTAGGGATTTATGAAAACATCTGAAGCAAGTCGTTTCAAAGCGCTGATTTGTTTTATAGTCAGTATTACATTTTATGACAGGCTCTTTTGCCAACAAAATGAGCGAATAAGCATCATACACAGCTCTGTAGACGGAGACTACTGCCCTGTCTGCCCTGCAAACTTGTGCTCCAGATCCCTTGGGAAACTTCTATAATTTGCAGACAACCCTTTGCTAAAGGGCCAGTCCTGGAACATGCCCCCACCCCCACCCCCTATATTTTCAGCTGTAGAAAAACCCACAGCCCTTTCCTTCTTCAATCTAAGAGCAGAATACGAACGCTGGACAACCTGAACACTCTCCTGGCTACTTCTGCTTTTAGATGATAGTGGTAGCCACAACTGCTCCCACCCCCCTGCCTCCTCTTTTCCTCCTCCTTCTCCCTTTCCCCTTCTGACTTCCCAAGAGTTTCCTTTCCTTGTTGGCTTAAGATAAGGTCTCTATAGCCCAGAATGACCTGAACTTCACTGTGTAGCCCAGGCTGGTCTCGAACTTTTGATCATTCTCTTGCCTCAGTCTCTGGAGTGTTGGGATTACAACTGATAAACTTACGTCCAGCTTAATTTGAGCATTAACAGGGGCAATTTCTCTGCTTTGGGATGACATAGTCTGAACCGTTAAACTAGTGAGGCCCTAGGACAGGTCACTGGTATAAGGGAAATGTGTGAGCCTCTGCAACTAGTGACTGGCCAGCCCTCTCTCTAATCCCATAATTCCTTACCCCAGCATTCACCAAAGAAGAGGGCAGGAGGGAGCCACGCTGGTTAGAAGGAAGAGCACCCCCAGTGATTGGCTTGCCAAGCCTGGGATTTGTGGAGTCTCCACAAGTGTCCACCTCTGGGACCCAAGATAGTTTTGGAAAGTTTCCTCTTAGCCCTCTCAGGAAGCAGGGTTTGTAATATTTCACAGCAGCTGTTTAGCATTTCCCTACCTAGTTATTAAACACGAAAGGGAGTAAATTAAAATGGCAAAGTAAAATGAAATAAAAGGCGTCTTTGCTTTCTGTAAAGAGACAGCACCTAATTAAGAAATATTTGAATCCCACAAATATGCAGACTCTCAGGGGGCGACCTAAAACCTCTCCCTTTAAATCAGAAACAAAATCCAGAAAATTAGGGACAGACCCAAGAGGTAGTCCTTTAAAACAAAACGCTCCATCCCCTTGGGACTTCTGACTTTCTTCCTCCATTCCTTTTCCCCCCTCTTCCACAGTCCAGGGGGAGCATTAAACGGGTTCTTTGACTTGACGTTTTCTGGTCAGCTTCCATCTAAGCCTCCAGCCAACTTGTCCTCGCTGCCAGCCATACTAACTACTGGTCCCAGAGCCTTTTCTTCTGCCTCAAACCCTCCCCTTGACAGGGCCAATTCATAGTGACATCCTAGTTCTCTTTGTCCCCTCTTACTATGACCCTCTGCAACCAGTGCTGGAGATGGGACCCAGGGCCTTTGCCTCCTCCGGGCTGTGTGGATATTCTACTGAACTGCACTCCTAGCCCCTAATGCTATGTCTTTGGTAACTCAGCCCTTCCTTTCCTTCCTTTTCACACTTAACTCAGGCTGGTCTTGAACTTACTGTGTAATGGAGCATGACTTCGAGTTGCTCACCCTGCTGCCTTTACCCTGACTGCTGAGTGAGATTACAAGGCTGTTGCTTGCCCGCGCCCATTTATGGGGTGTGGAGGACTGAACCCAGGGCTTCCTGTGTTCTTAGGCAAAGCACTCTAGGAATTGAGTTGCATCCCAGCCCTTTGTCGATACTTCTTCTGGCTCCTTGTAGATCTTTCCTGGACAGTTGATAAAAAGCATGCTCATCTGCCTTCCGGTTCCAAACTCCACCAAAACTGACATTAGGCTACTTTCCCCGTGTCTCCTTGACTTCCATCTTATTCTTGAGATGATACCAGAATACTGGCTTCCTGCTGACTGCCACCCTAGGTGGCTCAGACAGCCCTGCTCCATACTCCTTCCTGGGGTTGTGGTCTCATTACAAACATACACCCACTACATACAAACACCACAGGTCATCTTAGGTCTTTGCTTCCAGCCTCCGGTGATTTTTACACTGGAAAACACCCACCTTGGGTACCTGCCAGAAATAATAGTAAATGTAAAGGACCTTACATACCAGGGGTTTGGACTGTGCGGGAGACCTTCCCCCTGCCTCCTACTCAGTTCTTCAGGACTCGGAGGTGGGAACCATGACATGGTTATGGTAGTGCTTCCTGTAACATCGTTCAATTCTATTTATTTTGTTTTTACTATGTTGGGGATCAAACCTAGGACATGCATGATTGACAAGCCCTTTATTGCCAACCGTAACCCCAGTCCTTAGTTCAATTTTTTTTTTAGACTAAGCAATCAGAGAAAACCGGTTTTTTTGTTTGTTTATTTCAAGAATAAGGAGAGGCCAGTTTGTTGGTGTTTCCTTTGGGAGCAGAGCCTACATCTGCTGTTTTCTACAGGACAGAGCAGGCTCCTCTTAAGTGAGGGGCAGAAGCAAAGCCTGGTGTCTCTTGCTGCCAAGTTGGATGAGAGGGTCCTAGGCTGGAGACCTAGAGCCCAATCCTTCCTTTTCTTCTCTGAAAAGTTTAGATAGAACAAATTGCAAAAAACAAAAAACAAAAAAACAAAAAAAGGCCTGATTTCCTTTCATTTACATTTTGAAATACGAGTATTTCTGAGTAAAGCTTTGGGTGGTATTTCTAGAAATAGGGTCATAGTATTAAAAATAATCAGATATCTACATATTTCATATCTGCAAGGGGGATTTCTTCTGCCTTTAGGATTCATATCGGGACCTTGTCTTCAGACACTCTGAGGCAGGAACAGCCTGACTCTCTACACTGAGATAACAGAAAGCAACACCAGACATTGCCAATGTCCTCTGAAGGGCAAAATTACTGTCAATCAAATACTTCAAAGTGATATACTTGAATGTCACTGCAGCAATATCCACAATCATGGAATTTATGGGACCAACCTAGGTACACATCGATGCATAAAGAAAGTGAGGTCTATACACACAATGGACACTTACCCAGCCATAAATAGCAAAGCACCATTTGTAACAAAACAGATGCAACTAGAGATTATCTCATTAAGCCAGTCAAGTGAATCTCAGAAAGACAAATATTGTATTTCTCTTATGGTAGATCCTGGATTTTATATAGCTGAAATTAGGGGTGGGAGGAAATTAAGGGGAGGGCATAGGAGAGGGGAGGTAGTGTGGGGTTGTAGTAGGATCAAAGTGTATTATATACATGTATGACAATGTCCTTATGGAGCCCAGTACATGTGTAATGGAGTGAGAGACAGAGACACACAGACACACAGAAACACACAGAGACATGCACAGAGACAGAGAGACAGAGGCAGAGAGACAGGAGAGACAGACAGAGAGACAGACAGAGAGACAGAAGAGAGAGAGGGAGAGAGAGCTACAAATGGTTACTGTGGCAAGAGATGAGAATGAGCTACAGAACACATACACAGTACAGGACAAGAGAAAGAAACCAGCAGTCAGTTCTAAAGACATTTGAGGAGGTAGAGCAGGACCTGGAAGGACTTCTCTGTGAGGTGGGTAAGTAGAGCAGGCACGGTCATTTAAGATGTCAGGCTGCATCAAGAAGACTGAGTAGTCTGAGATTGAGGGCTCTACTCACTGAATTCCTTAGACGGACAGTGTCTGTGTGCAGGGGAGTATGGAGGGCTGGCCAATGGGTGAGGTTAGAAAAGTCAGGCAGAAATGTTCAGGAGGATGGCCATGCTGAGGCTCAGCAGAGGGCAGAAGCAGATGGGGACGCGGGTCACAAGAGTCTTGTCTCCAAGGAGCCCAAGGAGCGTGTCTGTATGATGATCCAAGTGGTCTGAGCAGGCAGAGACAGACAAGTGCCAGAGCTGAGGGAGCTGAAGCAAGAAAGAACGTTAAGTGAATAAGCTCCATGTGTCATTGTGTCATGCGGGACCAGAGCCCATGTCAGGGACTGGCTGCAACTTAAAAATGTTTTTTTCTTTTTCTTTTTTTTTCTTTTCTTTCTTTCTTTCTTTCTTTCTTTCTTTCTTTCTTTCTTTTTTTTTTTTTTTTGAGGTAAGGTCACATTTAGCTGGCTTAAAGCTCACTGTGCAGCTGAGGGTGACTTTGAAACTCCAATCCACCTGCCTACATTTCCCAAGAACTGTTATTACAGACATGTAGCACCAATTATGTGATGTTAGGCTCAGAAGCCAGAACTTCCTTTACGGTGGGCAAGTTCTCGATCAACTGAGATACATCCTTAGCTTTAAAAAAAATTTTTTTTTAACCACAGCAAACTCTTCAGAACACTGCGGCTGGAGAGATGGCTCAGTGGTCAAGAGTACTAGCTGCTCTTCCAGAGGATCTGAGCTCGATTCCCAGCACTCACATGGCAGCTCAACTATAACTCCAGTTCCAAGAGATGTGACACCCTCCCACCAATGCACATAAAATAAAACAAACAAAATTAATTATAAGAAACATCCCAGAACACAAATTAATGTTTTATCTGCATAATTCATTAGAGTTGGTTATTTTCACAATATTGTGTACAGTTACACTGCACTATTTCCAAACCTCTGTGTGGGAGGGTGGGGCAGGTAGTGGGGATCATACCCGGAACACTTTGTGCTACCACCTGAGCTATACAGACACATTTTTAAGACAGTGTCTCATTAAGCTGCTCATCTGCCTTGACTAACAACTACACCTTGGTCATAATCCTACTCATCATCTTCCTGCCTCAGCCTCCTTAGCCTTTCTTCACTCAAAACCAAAACTCTGTGACCAGTAAGTAGTGATTTTTCAGCTCTCTTAACTTCTCCATGGAGGGAATTATTTTGATGAGAGCTGATTTCTTCGTCTCCAGTAAGAGTGAAGGTTCAGACTTTGGCTAGAGGTAAGGATGGGCTGCATTGTTTTGTCAGCAGGAAGAAGGGAACAGGAAACTGTGAAGAAGCCTAGGGTGGAGAAGAGGAAAGAGCTTAGGAGGAGGATAAGAGGAAATATGAAAAATGGTAATTTAGAGAGTGAATACAAATAAAAGTAGGGAAATTCTCACAGTGATTACCAAAGCCCAATGCTCACTTGCTATCTGTACATTTGAAATTGAAAGTGAGCACAGTCAATAATGATGACTGTCCTTTTTAAATTTAGAAATACGGGCTGTGTACATGTAGCTCAGTTGGTGGTATGGTGGCCTAGTGTTCAGGAAGCCCTGGGTTCTATTTCCAACACTGCATACACTACGGGTAATGGGGGATACCTGTAAGATCAATAGTTAACATCCAGCTACATCATACTGTGTGTGTGTGTGTGTGTGTGTGTGTGTGTGTGTTCACCCTTTTATGTGTGTGTAGAAGCCAGAGGTCAGTGTTGGGTGTCTTCCTCAATTGTTCATAGCCTTATTTTAAAAAAATAAAAAAAAATTTTTTTAAAGGCATGGTTTCTCACTGAACCTGAGCTGGCCATTTTGTTTTGAGCTGGGCTAGCTGGCCCACAATCCTCTGGGATTCTCTTCCAGGACTGGGGTTACAAACACATGGCTTTTTTCCCCGGGGGCTGGGTATTCAGATTATAGTCCTGAAGCTTATGCAGCAAGAATTTTACCCACTGAGCCACTCTCAACCCCTTTTAGTGCTTTTTAAGTGAATGGTTCAACAGAATTAATAACACTTCTGCTCCTGCAGTGGTTACTACCCTACTCCAGGGCTTTACCATCCTACGTCAAAGACTGTAGCCACTAAACACCATTCTCTCTTCCTTCAGTCCCTGGAAACTCCGGGCTATGGGGTTCCCTCCAGTAATGTTTAGTGGCTGACAGTGTGTGTGTACAATTACATGGGATTGGCAGGGAGGAGGGAGGTGTTAAGGAATATTACAGTATGCTGGTTGCAATGGTGAACTATATAACTCCATAGGCCGGCAGAGGTATAAGAAGTAATTCAATGGAATCCCAAAGCTACTGTCTCCTTTCCCATGATTCCATAGATGGCAGGAGTCACAACTCATTTCAAGTTAATTAATTATTATGGTTCCCTGTTGCTCCTGAAGTCTCTACAAAAGGGTCTGAAATGGCCCCTGCCTCCCCACACACACATTACCTCCTCCTCTTCTTCCTCTTCCTCCTCTTCCTCTTCTTCCTCCTCTTCCTCCTCTTCCTCCTCCTCCTCCTCACCATAGACCTGAGAAAACAGTATACTCGCCTATGCTCCCTGCACGCCCTGTACCTCATTAGGTAGGAGAAGAGGCATATGGTGTTGTACATGGGAAGGAGGTACGTCGTCTATGAATAGCAGCGCGGTGTGAACAGACAGGCTGACAGATGATTGCACTGGATCTGATCACACAATATGGGCAGCCGCTTCGTGTGAAAACCCCCAAAGCTTCAGAAACTTGCTAACTTCCTCCTTGCTTCCTGCTCTCCAGCCCCTGAATCCCTAGCAATGCTCGAAGGCGGGTGAGTTCCCTTCTCCCAGCTCCAGGTTCTGCCCTAAACTTTCTTCCTCATGGCTTTTCATCACCTCGATCTATATTTGGTCAGGCGGGATAGTCTTCTTTTCTTAATTAAAATGTTTTGTTACTTACTATTTTTAGTTTTTAAGTTTTTAAAATTATCTTCCTCTCCTTTCACCACCCCCACCCCCCCATTTCTCTTTCATGTGTGTGCATGCATGTAAGCATATACCACGAATGTGGAGGTCAGAGAACGTTCAGGAGTCAGGTCTCTTTCCACCACGTGGATCATCCTAGGATCTGGACTCAGGTCATCAGATTAGGTGGCAAGAGCCTTTACCCGCTGATCCCAGCCTGGTTTTCTTCATTTGTTGTTGTTTATTTCATGGTTTTTGAGGCAGAATCTCTCGTGGCTCAGGTTGACTTTGAACTTGCTATGTAGTTGAGGATGACATTGAACCCCTCGTTCTCCTGTCTCAGCTGCCCAAGTGCTGGGATAGAGGGATGGGCCACCATGCCTGTTTAATTCACACGTTTTTCATAATATACCACTCATCCTTTGTGTTGTGTTATCTGACTTTGTGGACATGTTTGCCTCTCTGCGTGCATGCGTGCACATGTGTGCTTCTGTGCCTTGCAAATTATAAATTCAATTCTTGACGGACACTCTGATACCATGCCACACGAGTACACCTTTGAAGAAATGGTGGCTGCATCTATTTTCCTCAGCATAGATGCTCTTGACAAGGAGACAGACTCGGGAGGGGATTTGTCTTTTATAGACAAAGCTGAGGGAGGGCCTCTCTTGCGTTCTACAATACCAGGCAATCAATTGGTAGGTAAACCTAAGCTCCCACCGTGTCATGCTTCCAGTAATACTTCAGGAGACCTAGGAGGTCATCAGAAAACCAGCTGCTTAGATGGCCAGAGCTAGAGGAACCCCTCAGTGGCACCTGAAATTGTGTAGTGTATGTTGAGTTGTATTTAACTTGAATTAATTTGCCGCATGTGGCTAGAGGCCATATTGGATGGTATAGCCTTTGTACATAGGTACAACTTACTAATGAGCTACAAGCTTTTTCAATTAAGTTAACTTTAATTAAATTTACTCTGTGCCAGATTATTTATTATCTCTGGTTATAAATAGTGAATAACTGAGTGACCCTGACTGCATGTATAGTGCCCATGAGTGACCCTGACTGGGCATGTAGGGTTTATGTTTCTCCCTCAGCAAGCAGCTACACAGTGGTCAATGGGGGTTGAGGCTAGATGGGTGGCAAGAGAGGGTTTGGGGACCTGTTTGGGTTTCAAGTTCTGCCATCCTGATTTCAGAGTTTTATGTGAGATAGTTGCTATATCTCCCAGAATCAAATTCTCTCAGAAATCAGGAGATAAAAAGAATGGGAAGGGCTGGGGGATGCAGCTCAGTGGGAGTGCTTGCCTAGGGTGCCAGGGACCCTGGGTTTGAGTCCCAACACCATGGTATGATTTATGGTAATTAAAATCTGGAAATAACTCAAACATGTGTCGATAAGGGACTGTTTGGGTAATCTATTATCCAGTTACATAATCACTTCTGTAATCAAACAGCAATAAGGACATACTGTGTCTGATTGCCAAGAATCGGTATTATTAAATAAAAATATATAAATAAAATAAAAAAATAAGGAAGCTGGAAGCTGAGTGTGGCACCACACAACTGTGACTTCAGCACTTAGGATGTGGAGGCAAAACCTGAGGAGTTCAAGGTCACCCTTGACCACACATTGAGCTTGAGGGCAGTAGCCTACACTGCTTAAAACCCTGTCTCCAAAACAGTAAAATTAGCAACAATGAGAACAACAGAAAGACACAGCTACGGAGTTGTATTAAGAAACATCTTTACATGTAAGAGAGAGATGGAAACACATTTGGTAACATTTGCAAGGGAAACAAACAGCCAAGGCATTTTTCCTTAAAGGAGGGGGAGAAAGGAGGCAGGCGTAAGAGATCTGGGAGGAAATGAGCAAACTGAGGTAGTCGATCCTCTAAAAAGCACAATAAATGCTGCCTTACCAGGGCAGTTCTCGTTTGTTGACTAGAGCTGGGTCACGAGGTTCTGCCCAGAAGTATGTGGCAGAACCGTGTACTTCGGTGAGCCTCAGTGATCTCAGCACAAACTACACTGGGCATCGAAGGCAGAAGGAAAGAGGTTAGCCATGGAACAGGAATAAAGTACGTGAGTCCACCATGGCCAATGCAGCAGTGGAGAGAAGAGGGGATAACTGGGACCCAGGAAGGCTGGTTCGCTGGACTGTTTGTCATGCTGGGAGCACCACCCTCAGCTCCATAAAAGAGGCTTCTGAGCACGGCCAGCCCAGAGGGAAGGATTCTTTTCTGGATCCTTTCTCTGTATTTCAGGAGACCCAGTGATAGGGATATTTCTCCAGGCGTCTACTGGTAGAGGTCAAAGCAAGCCCTTGGTGCGACTGAACAACTACCTGGCCACTGTCTTTTGCTACTACCTGACAAATAGTTCAGCCTGGTCCCTTGTAAAAAGCACTCAGTCTTCTGATTCATTTACAAAGTGGAAGCCACCCGTGAAAGGTTGGCTAACCACATGAACGGAGGAGTAAACCAAAGACCGGGAAGATGGCGTTGGCTGTGTTGAGCTGAGAACTGAATAAGAAAGCTTAGCCATTGAAAATGATTTATATGCTAAACCTTAGTGTGTTTTGTTATGCTTCTTTAGTTAAAAAAAAAATTCTGTTATTCTGCATGTGCATAACGGGTGGGGGTGGGGGTCGGGGTCGCTGTGTGCAGGCCGAAACACAAATGGGGATATGGGACAACTGTGTATTCAGTTCTCTCCCTCTACCTCTATGTGAATTTCAGGGATCGAACTCACATCATCAGGCCTCAGAGGCTTGCTTCTTATGGCCTACATCCTCCAGCTTCCCCACATCCAGAGTATTCCCAAATCAATGTCACCAGTTGGGCAGTAGATGTTCAAACACACGAGTCTCTGGGGGGAGGAACATTCAAAATCCAAACCATAATAATACACAGGAACTAATCAGGATCAGCAAGGTGGCTCAGTAAGTAAGGGGGCTTGCTGTCAAGGCTGGTATCCTGAGTTCAGTCCCTATGATGCACATGGTGGAAGGAGAGAGCTGACTCCCAAAAGTTACTGTCTGACCTTCACGCACACATCATGGCACATTTGCACAATACATATAAATATAATAAATATAAAACAATATATTATAATAACAAATATAAAAATAAATAAGATGTCTAAAAGTTTGTGACAGAAAGAATTGCAAGGGGGAGCAGTGTGTTTTAGGCTCATCTCCTCCTACGGTGCCTCACAATCTGATGGGGCAGTCCAGGGAAGCAGAGCACATTTTGGCAAAGAGAAAGTCAGTTTATCTAATTACCATGCATCGAAGTTATATATACGCTGAGAAAATCGTGCAGCTATGCAGAGTGAACCACTGGCCTCTGGCAGAAATTATCTACCAACCACCAGGCACCTGAGTCTGCATTGTTTGCCTAAGACAAAAGAAATCTATTCTAAGTAGTTAGCATAGATCCCACATGTTTTGGTCCTTTTTTCCTTTGTTTTACAAGACATCCAAAAGACTGAGAAATGAAGAACCACAAGGGGTGGTAAGCGCCTAAACATCACTTGAATGTGTGTTTTTGTCCTCGGAGACTTTCTAATGCAGCATATTGAAGGACTGTCAGGGAGATGAAAAAAAAGCAAAGACTTTTGATATTTAGTTTGAAACAAAGTGAGGAGACATGAGACTTGGATCTAACGAAGGGAAGAATTTCAAAAGCAAAACTCCGCCGCATTTCCTGGTTTTGACTCTCACATATCAAACAAAGCCCAACTTAGGTAATCGCTGCCGGTCTGTTGCCTCAGTGACACCAGGGAGTGTACACTGACACCAGAATGCTTCAGAGCCACCCCCCCTTACCTTTTAGTGTGCTTCTACAGTACTCAGGGGACCTTGACCTCACTTGGATATGGTCAAGGGTATTTTCTGTGTCCTCAAGTTGGGCTGTGTGCTTAGTATTCTAAACTTTCTTTGATAACATTCAGTCCCAGTCAGGTCTGTCCTCTGTAAACACAATTCTAGCCATTGTAGACCTGGGTGGAGCAGCTGAAGGTTTGCCAAGAGAAACACACTTTACTTTTAAGCACGAAGAGCTCTCCCTCCGGCAAAGGAAACAAGCTCTCTTGTAAGGCAATGAACTAGGAGTCACACAAGACTCCTATTTTTCTATTAGGGAATCTTGGGAATGGGATAGTTTTTCTTAGAAAAAGCCTATAGAACAAGTGCTCTCTCTCTCTTTTCTTTCTTTTTTTTTTTTTTTTTTTTTTTGGCTACGATATGAAAGATCAGTAAAAAAAAGAGCAGCAATGTGGGAAACAGAGGTATGACTTAGTCAATAAAATACTTGGTGGGAAAGCATAAAGACTGGAGTTTGGATCCCAGACACTCCTGTAGAAGCTTGAGGCAAGAATTCATATCTCTAGGTCATGGGAATAGAGACAAGTAAAACCCTGGGTGTCATTAGCCAGTTAGCCTAGTAGAAGATGGGCTGCAGGCTCAGTATCTTAGTTACTCTTCTATTGCTGCTGTGTTAAGATACCATGACCAAGGCAACTTATAAGAGCAAAAGAAATTGATCAGATGATTTCAGAGGATTAGAGTCCATGATGGAGGAACAAAGGCACAGCAGCAGAAAAGGTCTGGATCACATCTTGATCCATAAGTAGGAGGCAGATAAAGAACACTCTAGGAGTGGTGGGGGGCTTTGAAAACCCCAAAACCCTTCTTCAGTGACATGTCTCTTTCGACAAAGTTCGCCTCCTAAACTTTCCCAGTTCCAATGTGTGTGGGGGGCACATCTTATTCACAGTGAGAGACCCTGTCTCAAGAAATAAAGCTTTGGAGAGCAGTTGGGGAGGACATGCAACACTGACCTCAGGCTGCCATGTCACATTCACAGGAGCCATAACAGACAAGACAGGGGGACGAGTTCAGCCCCAAGAAGCACATGTAAGAATTCTGGGCTTGTGGATAGATAGGGCCACTGCACCGAGGCACAGGGCAAGGAGCTAGTGACAGATATAGTGGTTAAGGTACAAGGCTAACGGTTAGGGACACACAGTGACCGTAACAAGGTCCAACTGAGTAGAATAGCTTGTGTCTGCCTATCAGCTTACCTGTAAATGATTACACTAGAATATATACCAAGCACTGCACGAATTTTATCTAATCTTCAAAACTGCTCCATGAGGTACATCCTGTGTTTTACTCTCATTTTAGAGATGAGGAACTGAAGGCAGAGAAGTCAGTTCGTGTAGGTATGAAGTGGTAGCACTGGGATCTTAAAGAGTATTTAAGACTTAGTGTGTTTTTATTGCTGAGCATAGGATCTGTCTTCAGTGACACACCTCCTTTGACAAGGTTCACCTTCTAATCTTTCCTGTCCAAGCTCTTGGGAGGCAGAGGCAGGTGGATCTCTGAGTTTGAGAACAGTCTGGTCTACATACTGAGTTTTAGGACAACCAGGAATACATAATGAGGTCCTGTCTCAAAAAAAAAAAAAAAGTACATGCATGTGCTTTTTTCTGTGTGCATTTCCACTTGTCTGTATGCCCACAGAGGACAGAACAGAGCCTTGGACACACCAGCACTGGAGTTACATGTGGTTGTAAGCCACCTAACATGGGTGCTAGGAACTGAACTTGGGTCCTCTGGAAGAGCAGCAAGTACTTTAAAGCACACAGCCATCTTTAAACACTAATCACAAACTCATCTTTTAAACAAGTAAAAAAGAGATCCACTTCATAGATCTATAGCATTAAATGTAGTGGTTTACGCAAAGTAGCTGGTATTCCCTCGGCTCTCAATAAACACTGGCTTCCTTCCATCTCTGGACATTTATTTTTTCAAAAAAAAAAATTGTCTTTATTATCTCTAATTGTGTATATCTGTGTGTGAGTATGTGCGTATGAGTGTAGGTGATCTCAGATCCTCTGCAAGAGCAGTATGCAATGCTCTAAACTGCTGTGTCCATTCTTCTGTCCCATCTCTGAATATTTCTAAGCAAGCACCATGGAGATTCATCAGGGATTATAGAATGGCCAGACCATAACCATCTACAGCTGACACAGCTAATTTTAATTTGTGTGGTCATTCCTAGTGACCACACTCTTTCTTTAGAACCTTTCTTAGACTGGGGTATAATGATATACATATGTCATCCCCAGAACTTGTCACCCATGAGTTCAAGTCCAACCTGGTCTACAAAGCAACTTCTACAAATCGAGTTCTACGGCAGCCAGGACTGCATAGTGGGATCACATTGAGAAAAAAAAAAACTCTTCCTTTTGGAGGTCCCTTGAGTTTTATTCACCAAAATTTATACCTGCCAAAAGTGTTCACAAAAAAACAGGTATGATGAGGCCTGGGGATGTAGCTCAGTGGCTAGAGTGCTTGCTTTGCATGCAAGAAGCCCAGGTTAATTCTCAGCACTGCATACGCTAGACATCATGGAGTGAGCATACCTGTGATCCCAGAACCCTAAAGATGGAGGCAGGAGGGTCAGAAATTCAAGGATATTCTCAGACACCTAATGAGTTTGAGTTTGAGGTCAACCTTGCATACATAAGACCCTGTCTTAAGCAAAAAAAAAAAATATCTGGGCTGGTAAGATGGCTCAGTGGTTAAGAGCACTGGCTGTTCTTTCAGAGGTCCTGAGTTCAATTCCCAGCAACACTATGGTGGCTCACAACCATCTGTAATGGGATCTGATACCTTCTTCTGGTCTGTCTGAAAACAGCTACAGTGTACTCATATTCATAAAATAAATTTTTAAAAAAATTTTTAAATCTTTAAAAAAAAATTCCGCGGGCTGTAGTAGCACACATTTAATCTCAGTATTCCAGAGGCAGTAGAAGGCAGATCCTTGTGTTCGAGGCCAGCCTTGTCCACAGAGAAAGTTCCAGGATAGCCAAGACTACAAGGAGAAACTCTTGAAAAACCAAAAGAATCAAAATAAGAAAAAAAGAAGGAAAGAAAGAAAATCCCAGGAGAACAGCCCCCAAGATTCCTGACTTTTTCATACTTGTTCCTGAGCAGCCATCTTTATCATGGGGTAATTTTAAAAATATTTTTATTTCCATTGAGCTTCTTAAAGAATATCTTTCCCCTCATAGCGTTGGCTATATTTGGAATGTTACAAAAAGATCTCTAGTCTCTAGGACTTTCCATGTTGCCCTCTGTACCTCATGCCCAGAGAGATATAACCTCCCTTCTACCCACTCCTCAGCTCACGGTTCTTCATTTAATTTTTCAAAAGACAATTTGATGTTCTTGAAAGATTAACTCTGTTCCCTGTTGATCTAGCAAGATGCCTTTGGACTTATACTGTTAAATACTCTATTAGATGCTGATCAGAATTGCTCTGTGCCTTAAAATGTTTTTTAATGTTTATGGGGCTATGTCTTGGGGGGGTGGGTTCTGGGCATGTACATATGAGTACAGTGCTGGAGGAAACCAGGAAAACTGTGTTGGATCCCCTGGAACTGGAGTTATAGGTGGTTGTAAGCCCCTGAGAATCAAATTCAGTTCTCTGCAAGAGCAGTGTGTGCTCCTAGCTGCTGAGCCATCTCTCCAGCCCCCTTTCTTCTATTCAAAATGTGTGACAATGATTAATACCCATTGCTAAGTGTTTGCTGTCTGCTGGGCTTTATACTTATGTGTGCCAAGTGCTTTACCCCATCATCTCCTTTATTGCTGATAAATATTGCTTTATTGCTCCTTTATATCCCTAGTCAGGAATCCTGTTATTGTCCCCATTTCATAGAGGAAGAAACAAAGCTCAGGTAGCCTGGTCACAGAAATGGTAGAGCCAGGGCCATCAGTTCTGTCTGATTCCATGATCCATACTTCCCACCACGTCTGAGGCCACCTGTCACTTCAATGCTTTGGGTTTGAATGATTCATTTTCTTCATGCCCACCATCATCCCCAAACACCTGCCTGGCTCCTGCCTTCAGAATTAATGATGGTGGATAGATGGGATGACATCCGGGTGACCTCCCAAAGTGAGCTTGCAATGCTTTCTCTTCCAAACCAAGTAGTGAGAGCAGGCCCATTGGGGGGTGTCATTTCCTCACCTCCCCAAAAGTAATTCGGTTGTTTCTGCTTGTCAAACACTTCTGTGTGTCTTCCCTAAGCTCCCATTAGTCATTGAGCTACGTCAGTAAGTGAATGGATTTACTGTCCTCCAGCAGCTGCCAAGCTACAAGCACATGCTCAGAACATGGCAGCAGCAGGGCCCGCACAGGGGGCCCAACAGACATCCAGGCTCCCCAAATTAAGTCCAGGCTCTAAGACCAGAGAGGATTTTGAGGAAGGAAACTATTGTTCTGTATTCAGAAGCAATCTGCCCAGCTCAGCCCCTTCCCGGGAGAGGTGACGGAAGGACATTGTGTGCCCAGAGATGACAGACATATAAACAATTTTCTTGCTGAGGTATGGCCCCTCTCTGCTCAACACAGAGCCCATCTGTCCAACAGTGTTTGAAATAACACCACCGGATGGCCAGAAAGGAGTGTCCATTGTCACATGCACTTTTGTTCAGCAGGCAGTCCACACAGGTCCCTGTAATTCAAATCGAAACAGCTTCTCCTGTGACAGGGAGGTGGGGAGGGAAAGTGGTAGTTTGTGATTTCACCAACCGGGAGGATTGTTTTTCTAAGAATTTCTGCCAGTGGCTGTGGAGGACTCTTTGTGCATCTACGGGAGATCTCAAAATTTAGGCAGCTATCGGATTCCAAATTAAACACCTAGCTGCTGCTTGCTTGCTGGAAAGGCAGGCCTGTCCTACTGATCTGTGTTTAGGAAAGACTGGGATTTGATTGTCCTTCCTGCCTTCCTGTGGACGTTGTCCTGGCTCATTAGGCCAAGGTTACAAATAAGATATCAGGGCACAGATAAGAATTCAGGGGATCTGTTCAAAATTCAGAAACAGGGGTAGGAAGATGGCTCAGTGAGTAAAGTACAAACACGAGGATATGAGTTCAGATCTCCAGCACCCACATGAAACATCAGTGCTGGAAAGGTAGAGATATGGGGATTCCTGGGAGTTCTCTGGCCAGCCTGTCAAGCTGGTGAGATTCAATTTCAGTGAGAGACCCTCAGCAGGTAAAGGTGTTTGTCACCAAAGTTGACAACCTGGGGTTGATCCATGGGGTCTACATAGTGGAGGGAAAGAATCTGTTCTTGAAAGTTGTCCTTTGATTTCCACATGACTACCTACTGTACATGTGAAAACACCTGAATATATACACATGCACACATATATACACGTGCACACATATACGAATGAATGAATGAATGAATGAATGAATGAATGAATGAATGGAATTTTACATGGTGGGGAGTGATAGAGAAAGATACCCGGTGTTGACTTATGGCCTCCATGGCACACATATCTATAGACACACACCCATACACTACATAGATACACACATACTAAAGAACAGCTCAGAAATGGTTGGTATCAAGCCTCTGGCCTCAGATTTCCTGGTATAGGTGATGCTAATCTTAGCACATGGAGACTTCCTGTTTCTACATGAAGTTTTTTGTCATCTGTTTTTCTGAGATGAGAGCCAAGTGAATTGAAACACGTTCTCCTTTCTCCTAAACATGGACCTTAGCCATCCTCGAGGGGGAAGAACAAAGATGATGCCGTCAGGACTTTGGCTCATAAATAATTACTGGAGCTCAGCATGGCCTGTGCATCAGTAGGCCTGTTCCCTGTCCTGGATCCTTGTTATGTGCTGCAGAGGAGAGCTCAGAATCTTATGTTTTTATAAATGTAGAAATAATTTCAAAACAAGGCTCCGGGTGTAGTTCAGTTGGTAGAGCTCTTGTCCAGAATGTCAAAGACCTGAGTTGTACAGAGTTGGGGCTTGGTGCACACCTGTAAAAACACTCTGGAAATAGAGACAGTCAGGAATTCAAGGTTATTCTCTGCTACATAGTAACTTTAAGCCTAGCCTGGGATACAAGAGACCTTGTCTCATGAAAGAAAAAGTTTAAAAGTAGTCATGTAACTGTTTACTTGAAGTTTGTTAGAGATTATGCCCTCTGAATGAAATGACCCAGAGTTCTTCCGAATATCAGTGTTCCTGGTCATGCTGATATCAAGCTTGCCTCTGGATTGTCATGGAAGCTGAGGCAAGGGAACAGAATAGGCAGGAGAGAAGAGAAGGACTTCCTTTGTATTTCCCAACATCTCTGTACCATGGCGCACAGAGAAGATGGTGGTGGGTGGCTCTTAGCCAGAGATGCTCAGACTAAAGCCCCTGCCATTTTTACCACACTCGGGGCTATGGGGATCAGAGGCTCATGGACAACCATACCCCATTCCTATCCATTTGCTGCAAACCTCTGATACAGTTGATGTGAATGGACTGTGAAAGACGGAGGTCCTGGTATCCTTCGAAAATCTGATGTGAGAAAATTCAAGTGTACACACACAGAATTTTGTCTCGAATCTGCAGTGGTAAATGTGAGTGCTCAAGTCCTACTTCACATCAGATCATTAATCAAAGAAAGGAGTTAGCGAAGAAGTGAAGGTACAGTCGTCTGAATAAATCTAGCCACAAGGGTTTTTAAAAATCCATGTGAAAGGTCTTTCACACACTGTTTCTATAAAGGTCTGGGCTTGGAAGCAATTCAAATGCTAGGGGTTCAGCTGAAAACACCCAAGTTAAGCATTTAGATCCCAACGGTGCAGCAAACTGCATTCACAGTAGACTGTCAAGCACGGTGTTGTCCACTTTCAACAAAGTTTCAATGTTAACTTGGTCAGGATGATTGTTCAGTAAACAGTCAGTTCAACAGGGTAAATTTAATTTCTGAGCCCCTGCCTTCCAAAGACGTTCCAAAGAGAACCTCCTCTCCTCTCTAGGATGTGCCTGGTGGAACGAGAGGGGTGTAGATCTTTGTTGTTTGATAGTGGCTGCTTTAAGTGCCTCTCGGGATAAGCGCCTAAAGCACCTAAGTTGCTAAAGTGGCATATACTCAGAACAAGACAAGGATAAAAGCCATTACAATAACTTCAAAACCAAAATGAAAATCAGATCTCTAAAGGCTCAGTGGTGACTGAGGGGCAGAGCCCTGGGCTTTCGCCTGGAAGAGTGTGGGACTTCTGTGAATTTAATCTCACATCTACAAAAGCTCTGTCTTGGTGCAAAACACAGCTTAGAGGTCAGCCTTTCAATGATCTGCTGGGTCGATAAGTGTTTAAACAATTTCATAACAAATTATTTGCCGGTGGGAGCAGAGTGACTTGGCACAGGATACCTTTGAAGGAGCTAGTTCCACACTCCCAAATTATTTTCGTGTCCTTCCAGCTCGTGTTGGGTTTCCTCAAAGTCTATTAGCAAAATGGAGTGCTAGAAGTCAGCAGTATTACGTTGTCTTCTGGTGTGTGTCAACCTTAATGAGAGACCTAGACCTCAGAAAGGATAGGACACATTCAAGGAACAGAGTGATGTCTCCATGTCAGAGGAAGACAGACAGATGGGTGGAGGTCAGGGGTCAGGGAAAACAAGTGAAGTGGCAGTCCATCCATCAGTCCCTCTTCTCCCTTGATTGATGGGTGCTGCCCACCCAATCCTGGTTCAGGGGAGGCAAGTCATCCTCTGGGCTATTCTGGTTTATCTGAAACTCTCAAACATCTATGACGGAAAACAGTAACCATCAAAGGCTGAACTTGGCATTCGTTTTGGGGGAACCAGTGAAGTGTTAACACATTTCAGGTTAGCAGACTGGGAAAACTCTCCTGAGACTTAGGTAGGGAATAAAGGCCTTCTCCTAAGGGATGGGGCTGTATCTTAGTAACTGTAGTGATGCTAACAATTCAGGCATGGTAACAGGGAATTTTAATTGTTTGTGCCAGAAAGCTCTACATACCTAGGAGCAGAGGACATTGGAGATTCTGACCTTTGGAAACCTCATTAAGAACATCTAGACTATGAAGAGTAGGGAGGGAAAGGGAAGGAGATTTAGCAGCTCTGCAGTTATTTATCTGGAGATGTTCCTTTTCCTAAGAGGTTAGGATTTTCGTCTCCTTAGAGATCTCCATCCATGTCACATTCATGTCAGAGGCTCCCTATCTAGTCTTGATCATCAGAGGATGCTGGGAGTAGTCCTGGGTGTAAGCCCTGGGTGTAGGCCCTGGGTGTAGGCCCTGGGAGGTGGCATGGCCTGATAGTGTCAGTGCCATTGGTCTCTAAAACGTCTCTTTATCCAAGAGGAACTCCCATCCTGTCCCACCCTGTCCTGTCTCATCCCGTCCCATCCCCCACCCCTGCCTTATTGCCGTACCAGCCTATTGTAGCAGTACATGCTATACTCACAGGGTATGAATGGGTCATCCAGCTTATTAAATCTGGGGTTTACCAATGTCCTGTCACTGACATTTTGTAGGGGGTTGGTAGGGGGTTGGGGGGAGGTGGTGATAGTGGTGGTGGAAATCAAACCTGGAGGCTTATACATGTTAGGCAAATGCTCTACTGTTAGACCAGGTAAACGGTTGTGTGGGTTTCAAAAACAGGGTAGATTGAAGCTGGGTGGTGGTGTTATATGGGTTAGGGTTAGGGTTAGGGTTAAGGTTAGGGTTAGGGTTAGGGTTAGGGTGTTATATGTCTTTAATCCCAGAACTTGGGGGCAGGGCCAGGGCAGAGACAGGCAGATCTCTGAGACTGAGATCAGCCTTTTCTACAAAGCTAGTTCCAGGACAGCCAGGGCTACACAGAAAAACCCTGTCTCAGAGGTAGCGGTTAGGTTGGGGGAGGGAGTGGAGAGAGTAGATTGAGACTCTTATGTGGTGTTTCTACATTCTGGTCCTTATCAAAGAAAGAAGTCACAAATAAAGTAAGGAATTGATAGTTGGTTTATTCCAGGGCCAAAACAAGTTTACAGGTTGAAGGAGGCCTTTAGAGAAAGGACCTGTCTCTGGAACAGGGGACAGGTTTTCTTTTCTTTCTTACTCTTCCTTTTTTTTTTTAAAAAAAAAAAAAAAGAGCAAACTTTTGTTTTTATTCATGACTTAAGGCAAGGGGGTAAATTGTGAATTTCCAGAATGGGGAAGGTCCCTGGAAGACAGTTTCCTGGAGCTTCTGGGACTAGAAAGGAGTCAGATGTGTGATGAGAGGCAGCAAATTTGCAAGAGTAACGAGATTGCTATTATAATGAAGTAAATTTTGTGGTGAGAGGGTGTCTCAGCCCCGTGGCTCTCAGCTGGTTTGGAGCAGTCCTGCTAAATGATAACACTCTGCAGCTGCTACAATCTCCCTCTCGACCTGCCTCAGTTTCCCCCTGAGATGGTCAAATCTATACCATCACGGCTGAGCTACAAACATAACTTTTTTTTTCGTTTATTTTTGAAAAGACAACCTTATTTTGACTCTAAGTTGCCCAAGGCCTCAAATTCATGATCCTCCTGCCTCAGCTTCCTGAGCGTTAACGTTGGAAGTGCACATCGTCATAACTTGTATTTCTCTTACAGAAGTGACTATTGGCTATTCAAAGCATCAATGACAGCCTAAAGCAAACATTCAGGGACAGTTTGGGTAGAAACAAGAGGAGATAAAAGATTCTTCAGGTAGTCAGGACTGGGAATGGTAGAGAATTTTCTAGGTAGCCGAGTCTGAGGAGGTTGCGCATGCTCTGGGCAGTCAATAAGGGAGCAGAGCATACACAGGTGGAAGGATCCTTTGGATAGAACAGCCTGTACAGACAGGCAGGAGCCCAGGCACCAGTAAGTATGTGGAAGGCTAGAAGAGAAACAAGGCAGGAAAGGGCAGGTGGTGCTTACCTTGAGATTTTTAAACTCTACATCCGTGAAGTAGAAGTGGAGCTGGAAGTTCTGCTCGACTCCCCAGACTAGGAAAAGAGGGGTGATGGTCTAGTTCTTAGCACCTGGGAAATTCCTGACACGTCTGTTGAATGAATGAATGAATGAATGAACAAATGAATGCAACTGGTTTTATCACGTTCTCTAAATGGACAGAACTGGTAGGAAGTTAGAGAAAAGGAGAAGACATATTGTCTTCTAACCACTTTTCTCTGACCATGTAGGAAAAGCATACTTTAGAGTCATGGTGAAAACCATAAAGTACTATATTGTGTAAGAGAAGAGAGAAAAGAAAGCTGGAATGATTTTTAAATATACCCAACTCGTGGATTTGTAAATTATTTTAATTTATTTAAACTTATGTGGTTGTCTCCTCCTCCAGCTCTATTCTATAGGCAAGGCAATGCCCTGGAAATTGGGACAGGGACCCTACTGGGCACTTCCTGCTTCTAACCCAAATACTGTCCTCATAGATGAATACCTGGAGCTGACTTTCAGGGAAAAGGAGATTCCAAAAGATATTGTGAGTTCCACGATGGTGTGTGTGTGTGTACACCCACTCCTTTCCCTTTTGCCAGTTAACCTGTGATCTTTGAACCTGTGATCTTTGGATCATCCTCCATTTCAACTCATCTTTCCCCGAGTTCTCTCCTTCAGAGGAAGCAGTAGTTATTCACTTCCTCACAGGCCCTGCCTTACTGTACTTTTTGAGAAAAATTAAACATATTATATTCTGGCTGTTCCAGGTGACCTCACCTCAGGTGTCAGATTACAAGCTGTCCTTCCAAAGGGCAATCATTTTCTGCTCTCTCCTTTTTAGCAACCCCCACCCTTTCTTTTGTAAATCAAAGCTGTTTTGCATTAGTGGAGCAGCAAAATAATTTGCAAAACGAGAGGGAATAGCTCAGTTTCCAGTTGGTGAGACAGATTATACTGACAAATAGCAACTTAAGGGAGAAAGGATCAATTTTAGTTCACAATTTCAGGATACAGTCTGTTACTGCTGGGGAATTGGAGGCAGGAGGCCCCTCAAGCAGCCAGGAGCAGAGAGAGAACGAGTGTATTCATGCTCACTGCTTAGCTTACTGTCTCCACTCATTCATAGTCCAGGACACACACACAAGGAACGAGACCACCCACAGTGGGCTGGATCTCCCCACATCAATTAATGAATGTAATTAAAACAGTCCCCTACAGACACACCCACAGGCCAACCGGATCTTGACAATCCTTCACTCAGTTGTTCTTCCCAGGTGAATCCAGATTGTATCAAATGGACAATTAAAAAAAAAAAAAAACCCTCCACAGAGATAAAGTGTTGCAATTGTTTGAGTCTGGCTGATGTTGACTTTTGGAGAATGTTTACTTGTAACGGTCAAGTTCAATGAGATGAAAGCTGGAGAGCCAACCTTAGCTGATCTTCAGGACTCTGCTCTGTGCAAAAGGTAGTTTATGTCACAGCCCACACACCTGCTGGCAATAAGGGAAGCACCTGCAGAGGACATGTCCAGGTCACTGAGGAAGCTTATTTGGAGCAATTAAAAGAGAATGTGCTTTGCCCTTTCTGGAGGTGAGTGCACAGCATCCATGGTCTCAGTGTGGATTTGCTTTTCTGATTGACAGTTTCACACTCTGTTTTCCCAGGTGGCTTGTAGCCTTGGGAAGAGTTGTCTGTTGTGAAAATGTCCACAGATCTTCTCACACAAAATGCATACCCATGCTTGACAACCAGCAGTCACCAGGGAAGGAGAGATTGGCCAGGCCAGACTCCAGTAGGGATTTGTCTCAGCCATTCTTGACCAGAGGACTAAAGTCACACCCACCACAGCTCATGCAGGGAGGAGAGAAGGCACCCAGCTAATTGTCCTGGTGAAACCAACAAATACCACCTATGGACCAGTTTTCTGTGTTTGGCCATGTGCTGACTTTCAAGGATATAGGACCAATTTCTTTAGAACAGAAAGCAGGGCAATACAGTGGGGGATTTTCATAACCACTTGAGAGCAGGGCAGAACCTGATCAGAACAGGAAACAGTATAGAGGGAAGATCAGGGTCAGAGAGGAGACTCAGAGAGAGGAGGCAGAGTTAGAAGAAGGAGGCAGAGGCAGAGGCAGAGGGAGGAGACAGAGTAAGAGGGAGGAGAAAGAATCAGAGGGAGGAGGGAGAGGAAGGATGCAGAGTTAAAGGGAGGAGATAGAGTCAAAGGGAGGAGGCAGAGGAAGGATGAAGAGTTAGAGGAGATAAAGTCAGAGGGAGGAGGCAGAGTTAGAAGGAGGAGGCAGAGGGAGGAGGCAGAGTTAGAGGGAGGAGCAGAGTTAGAAGGAGGAGGCAGAGGGAGGAGGCAGAGTTAGAGGAGATAGAGGCAGAGGGAGGAGGCAGAGGGAGGAGGCAGAGGCAGAAAAAAGAGGCCAAGTCAGAGAAGGTAGCAGAATATAGAGGGAGGAGGCAGAGGATGGGGGTGGGGTTGGGGGTGGGGGTGCCGGGTCTAAGCTTGTCTGAGAAATCTATTGAGGTAATGAACTCCAGAACTGAGAAACTCTGTTCACTGTGTTCACTGTTGTCTTCTTTGGGTCCTCTCTCCATGTCCCTCCTGGCGTGGTGAAGTGTCACCATCCCTTCAACTCCATCCCTCCTCTGCCCTTACCAGCCTTCCTCCACCCAAGCATCTGAGCCACTGACCAGGCTTTACCTGTATTTGACATTGTTTGAAAGGAGACAATGGTGGCTCCAACTGGAACCCCCACACCCTGTCCCAGTCACAGGACCAATTGTAGACCCTGGTGAGGGGTCCTGGCCCTGGTGGATAGACAGAGCTGGAGCATGCATTGTCATACTGAATCCTGCTCAATCCAAAGAAGATGAGCTTTATCTCTAAAGGAATGTAGGGGAGCCGGAGAGATGGCTCAGCAATTAAGAGCACTTGTTGCTCTTGTCAAGGACCCCAGTTCACTTTCCAGCACAGAACCATCAATAACTCCAGTTCCAGGGATGTGATGTCCTCTTTTGACCTTCATGGGCACCAAGAACACCCGGTGCACGTATATATATGCAGGAAAAACATGCATACATTATTATGTTGTAAATATGTATGTAATATACAATATCATATTGTATGATAATTCCTTTTAATTAAAGGAATGTGGCCTTATCAAAGTTAGACTTTAGAAGACTACCTGTGAAGCCACACTCCTTCATCAAGGGGACCCTCTGCACAGGCACCCTCTTAGGAGTGGGGCATTTATGTATTATTCTAGGAGCTGGGTGACTCACATGGATAAGAGCAAGTTACCTTAAGTACTGAACTTTCTCCTCTGCTCATGTTCTCTCCTTCTACTAAATAGGCCTCAGGTCATCAGGCTTTGATGCAAATACCTTTACCCATTGAATCACCTCACTGGCCCAGAGTTCAGTGTATTGACTTGTCCATTCAACAAAAATTGACCACACCATGCTAGGTCCCATGAAGAAAGCAAATGAATTTCTGGTTGAATTCCAACCTTATAAGCATGCCATATGGAGAAGTGAGGATAGCATTTGCCTGTTCTATATATTCTTTCTCACTTACCTACAATCTCTCTGGCCCCTCCTTATTGCACCATGTGAAAGAGACCATCCCAACCCAGAGTATTTCGAGAGAGGGTAGTCAGTGGATGGAGGCCTTCTGGCTCCCTCCCTGAGCTTTGGGACTATTTTATCTCCATCCCTCATGTGAAAAGCTGCAGGCATTTGGACATGAGGACAGTGTACACTTGGTCTGGAAGTGGAAATGACCCCACAAATAACAAATCACAGACAGGACCCTAGAAGGAGTTCTTGAGAGAGACGGAACGGGGACCTTTCGGGATTCCTTTTCTATTCTTTTTGTTGTTGTTGTTGCTTGGATTTCTTTGTTTTTGTTTTGGCTTTGGATTTTTGGAGACAGGGTCTCAATACTTAGCTCCAGCTTCCTGAAATTCACTATATAGACCAGGGTGGCCTCGAACACACAAGGACCTGCCTACCTGAGCCACCTCAAAGAGCTAAGAGTTTCTCTCACTTTCTACTACCAAGGCAGTGACTCCAATGTCCTCTGGACTTCCTTTTCTAATTCTCTATCACTTTTTTTTTTAAAAAGAATTATTTGTTTTATGTATACGAGTACACTGTAGCTGTCTTCAGACACAACAGAAGAGGGCATCGTATTCCATTACAGATGGTTGTAAGCTACCATGTGGTTGCTGGGAATTGAACTCAGGACCTCTGGAAGGGTAGTCAGTGCTCTTAGCTGAACCATCTCTTCAGCCCGTCTCTGTCATTATTGAGGATCTGAATTGCTCTAACAACCCACAGGGACTGGATCCCACTTTCTTGCCATTTAAGGTACTTTGTGATACTCAGCCCAGTTTATGAGGTTGTCATTGTCATATCTGATAGTGAAACTGAGGCCCAGAATACATGACAAGGTCTTCCAGCATTTCTCCTTATCATTTACATTTCTGACCTTTTACAAACCTTTTCTTTTGAATAGCCACATTCTTAGATACAATTAAATCCCTTTTTTTTTTTTCCTGGCCTCTTCAGCAACACCCACAGCCCCTTTATGATGGAGCTGGGCTCTTGGCTAATTTGCATGTTTGTTTTAAAAGACAATAAAGAGTAGCAGGAAGAAGTAGAGGAAGATTAACATAAGAAAAGCCTGAAGAGAATACTGGCTTTTACAGCCTATAGAATTACTGCTCTGACATTCGTCCTGGCCTCTTCCAAAACACCTGCCCCCAGGTTAACAGCACAAAACAGCACCTCCAAAGGTGTTTGCTGAAGGAGTGAAAGTACTCTCTAAAAAAGCATTCGAGGCGCCCAGCCTCATTAAGCTGGGAAGGCCTGAGGCAAATAATTTCAGTCAGATTCCTGCATCTCTTGAAGAGGTCCTGGGCCTTTAGTCAAAAGCACTGAAGAATCCCTAACCCTCTGGTCTTAGTGACCACAAGTAAGCTTGTAAGCAAGGCTGAGAGAAGGTGGCCAGAGGACAGGGGGGATACTCTTTACTAAGACACCCCAAGTCTGCTGGATGCAGCAACTTCAGATACTATGTAAGGCCTAAGTCTCCTGAGACCCTCCAATCTGACAGCTGAGCCTTCTCCCTTCAAGGCTGACTGCTTTTAGCAGTCAGTCCTAGCAGTCTGATGGCTTCAGCTGAGGTACTGGGACGAATATGGTATCTTATGTGTGTTGTTTAGGTATATAAGATAACTAAACATACAGAATATTAGTCCTGAAGCATGGCCATACCACCAAAAGAGCCACACTTTCTTTTCTGGAAAATTCCATACCAGTGTACCTGACTGGTACACATGTGTGTCAAGAGACAGGAAAACTCCGAGATTCAGGTCCTTTCTCTGTGCAGCCTGGCCTGTGAAGCTGAATGTGTGTGAAACTAAAGCTCAGGTCAGTGAGAGGAGCTGTTCAGCTCACCCACTGCTGAAAACAGCTGAGACCAGCTGAGAGACCAGCCCCTGTGGCCCCAAAGTTAACTACGGAAAGGATGAAGTCCAAGTCTTGTTGCTTCTAACACAGAAGCTACATGTTATCTTTGAAGACTCTGCGATTTGATTGGGCTATTTATTGCTCTAACCTGCAAAGTGAAAGCTGACTGGAACTTTATTTCATGAGACTATAATGAGACGCAGAGATCAATATATGTAAAAGACTAGCAGAATTAAAAACAAAACAGCAACTACTACTACTGAGTCATGTGATAGGGCCCCAATCAGCCTGGAACTCCAGGGCTCAAGAAGCCTTCCCTCCTTAGTGTGCTGTGCAGCTGAGGCTGCAGGTGCCTGCCCAGGAATGTTGGTCAAGATCCCCCCCCACTCCCCGAGACAGAGTCTCTCTATGTAGCCCTTGGCTGACTTTCCTGGAACTCATTCTATAGACCAGACTGTCCTTCAACTCACAGAGATCCTCTTGCCTCTGCCTCCTAAGTGCTGGGATTAAAATTGTGTGCTCCTCCCCCACACTCGAGTGCTTGGGGAATAATTCTCTTTCCTCTTTGGTTTTCTCAAATATATTACCTTGAACTAATGGTGTTTCTCCTGCCTTAGTTTCCCGAGTGTTGGAACTATAGAAGTATGCTATCATATGACACCCAACAGACAATTTTAACAAGGTACATACAGCCTATCAGCACGGATCATTTCAGAAGCCCATATTTAGCCCCCAAGTGCTGTGATTTAAATCATTGAAAGCTTAAATACAAATAATAAGAAAATCTACTCCACTTCTAATATTTAAAAAAATTAAAAACTTTTATTATTAATCTATTGAAAAACCTCATCTTACAGAATCCAGAGGTCACCAAAGTCTCAAATCTACTTCATTAGTCCCACAAAGTATTTTGAGTAGGTCTTATGAGTCTATGCTTTTCCCACATTTGAATAATCTTAAGTGAGGGGGCTGGAGAGATGGCTCAGTGGTTAAGAGCACTGGCTGGTTTTCCAAAGGTCCTGAGTTCAATTCTCAGCAACCACATGGTGGCTCACAACCATCTGTATTGGGATCTGATGCCCTCTTCTGGTTTGTCTGAAGACAGCAACAGTGTACTTATACATGAAATAAATAAGTCTTAGAAAAAAAGCTAACAATAATCTTAAGTGAGTTTTTAAGTCTGTCACAAAACAAAGATTTACTCTTTGCCCTTGAGAATCAAAAGGTTGTTAAAGTTTTTTATTTCCAGGAGAAAATTTAGGAACTCAGAAGGACCAAGTAGAAGTTTGTACACTGAAGACAGACAGACTAGATGTGTTGAGATAGCAGGTTTCACAACCTATATAAGCCTGTAAGCATTTGGGAGGCTGAGGCAGGAGGATTGTCATGAATTGAGACCAGCCCTAAAGAGCAGGACTCTGTATTAAAAAAATAAGATAAAATTACTGAGAAGATACTAAATGTTTGCTGTTACTTTGGGATGACAACACCTTGCCTGTGTGTGTATGTGTGTGTGTGTGTGTGTGTGTTCTTGTTCTTCTATCACATGCACAGTGGGCATCTAGGTAGGGAGGGGTGCCCTCAACAGAGGGAGTCACATTGCAGAAACTTTAAGGGACAGGCAAGGCAGGCTAGCACACCCTGACTCCCTAGCAGTGTTTGCCTGGGAAATCAACTTCTCAAATGTTGCTCAGCTTTGGATGTGAATTTTATTTTCTAGTGAAGCCTAGGTGCCCACTTCTAGAATGGCATCGTGCCTCTGTGTGCTCGGGCTGACTGAAGCAGCAGAGAGTGCTGAGGTAGAAACCATCCATGCAAAAGGCAGGAAACAGAATGACCCATGTTTGAGATCTGGATCAGAAATCAAATCAAGAGTGCCATTGCTGACAGAAACACGCATTTCTAAAGATATTTATTTGAAAGTTTGGAAGAAAGCAAAGCTCGTGCCCCAGGGCTTCTGGGAGTATGTACAAAATACAATAATTAAATTAAGTCCAGCAGTTAAAATTCCTCATAAAAAGAAAAAGCTGGAGTGCTTCCCAATGGGGAATGCTTGACTTGAAAGAAAGGTTTTACTCCATGGCCTGAAGGTCAACAAACTGGGGCTCCATGAGAATGTATAAAATTTCTTAAAGCGGGTCTTCTGTCTTTGTTTTGTTGAAAGAAAATAAAAAGAGTAAAAGGGAGACAAGTTTTTAAAATTCAAAAAAAAAAAGAAAGAAAAAAAGAAAGAAAAAGAGGGTGCTGTCCTACAATCATCAGAGTTTTTATGAACGCCACACTGGAGGCTATGAAAACAGACTCTTTTCTGAGCACTAATCAAACACATCTGCCCTCCAAGGAGAAAGCAGGGGAAAGACCAGGAGAAGCTTTTGAACAAATTTAAAATATACCAGTTTTCATAGGCCCTACTTGCAAATTCATGACAAATTCTCTTGCCAGTTAAATTTGAACATATTTACCTTTAATATTTCAATATTTTCATAATATATTTTACATTTTGGAATGTCTTACACGATACAGACTGGTGCAGGTGGTTTGTGTGCGCATGTGTGTGTCCATGTTTTTTTTGTTTGTGTGTGTGTGTGTGTGTGTGTGTGTGTGTGTGTGTGATTTCATGAGGCAGAGTTATTAGAATGAGCTTGTTGAGTCCCGTCCTAAAATAGATGTTTATCTCAATTCGAAAACATCAGTTTTCACAATAATCATTTGTTACTGTTTCTGGTACTCCTCACTGGCAAAAGGAATAAAGTTAAGATGGAAACCAAATTTCATAAGCTTGATATAAATATCTTTATACCTTCATAAGTCAGACACTAAAAAAATATAAATTTTACATTTTATAATTTTATAGAGGTATAGAAGGTTTCTGTAAAGTTAACCTGATCGTTCCTAAGCGTCTTTCTAGGCTCCTGTATGAGAGTCACGAGGCACTCCCATATAGCCTTTCCTAAAGCATTACAAACTGGTAACCAGTCTGCTATGTTCCGAAATCCCTGCGTGGAGTCTGAGCGATGCTGCCTTTCATGAAGACAGCATGAGTGGATGTACCACATTAGGGAGAGTAGCTACATTTAATTTGCTGAATAATTAGTGGTCTCATTGTCATTTCTCCTTTGATTCCCAAAGTACAGCATTAGCTGTCTGTCCCCAGCACTCAGGGTCTCTCCAGAAAAATGGGCATAACACACAGTCGCTGCCAAGTTCACAGTGAATGAAGGATTGTGGGATGTTCCCTAAGCAGCAGGCGGATACTTGAGCTAGAATCACCTCCAAAGCAGGGACTCAGATCGGGGGTGGGGTTGCCTAATTTTCCTGCTTTCCTCTTGTCTTGGAAATCTGTGCTTTTTGGACTCTGAAGGTAGGTGGGCCAGAGAAGGTAAAAATTCTAAGGAAGAAGAGCAAGCCCACTTTAAATACTCAGACATGGCAGGGGTCTGTGAGGACAGGAACAGCACAGCTGGGTAGTGCATTCTCTGTCCTTGGGGTTTGAGTCCTGAGATGGTCTCTCTCCCAGGACTGTGTTTCTAGAAGACTGAAGACATTCTCTAGCTGTTCAGCTCCATCCTGGTGGCAAATCCTGCAGAAGACAGGGCTGTGTCTTAGGAGGACTGAGCCTCCTGACTGCTTTTGAATGAAGTCTGTTTGAAATGAGATGGACTCAGATGTCTTTAGTGACTTTGGAGGGAGACTGTGGTAGAGAAGGAATTGTGTGTACTGTTTCCGGAAGATCCTCTGGTGCTGCCTCACTCTGTAGATCTGTTGAAGAGATGTTTAGTGAGAAATGTGAATCTGAGTTGGGAGTGTGTGTTTTCTCAAGCAATTTGCAGACTTGCCATGGGTATGGGTCTTCCTGTAGTATGGCCTTGAGCAAATTAAAAAATTACTTGACTGTTAGTGTCCCTAGTATCCTATATCTCTATGTGAATGGTGGTCCCCTTTCAGCTAGGACTGGTACCTAAGACCCTTAGGGCTTAAGTTTCTTATCTATGGGCTTGGACAAAATGATGGAATTTTAAGTTTATAATCAAACATCCAGCATTGAGATAAATCTCCACAGTCTGTCAACAGATCTAGGAGATTGCTAACAGGGCCACAAGGCTCTTAGGGCATGCACATAGAAGTTGGCCAGATGAACGTATTTTCCTGCTAGAATATATCTTTTCATCTGCTGATAGAAGCAAAGGAGAAAACCAGGTTCATGAGTAGAAATTAAAGCATACCTGTAAACCCATTGAGGAGCAGAAGTAGGAAGATCACTCACTGAGCATTTAAGATCAGCCTGGTCCACATAGCAAGTTATGAGCCAGTTGGCTACATAGTGAGACCCCCTTCTCAAAACAGCAACAGTAAGAACAGAGAAGATCCTCTGCACAGGAAGAAGAGTGGAGGGTGCCTGCCCTAACACAGCTCATATACATGCAAATATAAGGCTCCCTCCCTTCCATTCTTCTTTCCTTTCTTTCTT
>NW_021604567.1:19543689-19615882 GCF_004785775.1 Grammomys surdaster | reverse complement strand
TGCTGCTGCTGCTGCTGCTGCTGCTGCTGCTGCTGCTGCTGCTGCTGCTGCTGTTGTTGTTGTTGGTTTGCAAGGCAGGGTTTATCTGTGTAGCCCTGGCTATCTTAGAACTTGCTCTGTAGACCAGGCAGGCCTTGAACCTACAGAGATCAGCCTGCTTCTGTCTTCTGAGTGCACCTGCCTTCACTGCCTGGCAACATTTTAAATTCTTTTGTTTCTTTCATTAATTGATTAATTTACTCACTTTATATCCCAGTTTGAGGAAAGGGGTCATTTTAAATTCTTAATTCAAACTTCTGTTCTTATAACTACTGTAGCTAACAGTACCTGTCTGTGTTTTAATATAATACATTATAATACATTATTTTATGCTTTTGTCCCTTTTGGACATCCAACAGCCTTATTTTATTTTATTTTTTGAGACAGGGTCTTACAATGTAGACCTAGCTAATGTGGAACTTACTATGTAGAGCAGGTTGGCCTCAAACTAACAGAGGTCCACCTGCCTCTGCTTCCCAAGTGCTGTGATTATATGCTTGCACCACAGGTTTTTTTCAATTTGAAGAGAACTCATCTGTGTATAGCTATGTGACTTTTGGACAGTTGTCTGACACACAGTGAACTCAACAGGTGTTGGCTGAATATGAATTTAGTTAAATATTCGTGAGCGCAGTGATTTAAGAACTTCAAGGGAATATATTTACTCAGTTTTGCTTCTTCTTACCCTGGGGATTAGAATTTGTGGTTTTCTCTCACAGATGTGCAAAGAAATCCACTGCTTTCAGCATCTGGCGGGGATGTTAACCAGGAAGCCGGCTAGGCAGAAGACCCGGATCTTCCCATGTCCTGTGGCCTACAAATCTGTTATCTTTAGGGAGTGGAACTTAGATCCAGTACACCAGGACTCGCCGGACTTGCCCGGCGTTTGGAGGCTCCCCCAGAATTCGTCTTTATGCATGGCGCAGGAGCCAACTTCGGTGTTAGCAACAAACCCGGGCGACGGGTCCCCAGGACCGGCTATGGGCCCCGCGCAGGTGTCCGGCCTGTGCACGGGGTGCGCGGGGGCCCAAGAGCCCCGAGAAAGACGTTATTGTTACACTGTAACGAGTCTGATTAACACGCTCCTGACACTTTCTCTTAGTTTCTTCGGCTCCTAGCAACCGGGCACAAAGGCGAAGGATTGTCCTGGGCTCCGCGGGGACACGGGCAGCCTTTGATCTCGCACCATTACAGCCTGGCTGTGCGACAGGCTCGCGGGGTCCGGGAGGCCCGCAGTCCTGGCCACTGGGCCACACTGCGGCCCCGGACTGGCCTGGCCGGCCGCTGCGCCCCTGCACTGTTCCACCGGTCATTGCGCAGGGAAGGGCAACGGCCTCCGAAACGTGCCCAAGGCCTGGTCTCTGCTCCAGGGCGACGTCCGCGCACTGATGCATGCGGTGGGTGGTGCGCGACAGAACATCTACACGCGTGTCCTGACGGTTTGAGCACGTCTCCTTCCTAAGCGGCACGGGGTTCAAGGCTTGTTTTGCTCTTCCCGTCGGAAGGAGCGAAAGAAAAACCCAGCTGGTCAGTCATAATAAAAAAATAAAATAAAGGAAAAAAATTTATGTAAAAGAAAGGACACAGTTACATAGTCCCCGAAAACGTAAATAACCTCCTTAGACGAAACTGAGTAGATCGCCACAAACTGCGTGTCCAGGAGGACTTTAGTGCCTTCCCAGCGCTTGCTTTGTGTTTCTAGGTATCTTTACCGATTCTGAAGGAGGTGGGGTGTCAAATAATTACTAGAATCTAAACAAACCATGTCCACCAATGACAAAAGTCACCCACCACAGAACCGGGACAAGCTGCCGGGTCCCACTGCGCAAGTTTTACAGGTACTAAAAAGTAATTTCCGTTCCAGTTCTGTCGCTTACTTAGCCATCCCTCCCCTGGCCCCAGTTGAAAACAGAGGGTGGGAAGAAAGAAGAGTTGGGCTTTAGCATTCCAATGTTAGGGTCAGGTAATTACTTCCCCTAAATTGCAAAGTGAAGGCCTTGCAGGGGGCCCTCCCGGGAGAGGGCAGTGTTCCCAAGTCCTGCATTTACAGACCCGTCCAGTGGTCTCTACTAGTATTAATATTCACAAGTTCCCGTGGAAAAAAAACAAATCTTATGACCGGTTTTGTTCTTTCCATTCATTTATATGTTTAGTTCATTTCCTAGCACTAGAGGGAAAACAAAAATAAAAATGCAGGGGATTCAGAACGCAAAATAAATGGAAGCTCTAAAAGCAGACTGTCCTGAGAAAGAAACAAAGGAAGAAAGAAAGAAAGAAAGAAAGAAAGAAAGAAAGAAAGGAAGGAAGGAAGGAAGGAAGGAAGGAAGGAAGGAAGGAAGGAAGGAAGGAAGGAAGAAAACAAGGGGGGTGGAAAGCCGGTATTCTCTTCTCTCCCTGTGACAACTAAAAAATTCCATAGTCTCTAAAGAAAGTCAGTTTCCCCAACTCCCACAAAACTATTGAGTGCAAAGGTGTTCCTGGCGATAATGACTTCTATTTTAGAGAGCGGAACACCGCATGGTTGGTTCTATTTATCCAGCAAAATATGCCAGGCAATCAAAGACTTTCAAATTCAAACTACAGGCGGTGAAGACTTCATCCCCGGGACACTATTTCCCGACCTGCCTCTAGAGCAGTGGGGGCCAATGTGGCCTGGTGTACAACTAGAGGAAAGGCTGAAGAAAGTCCCTAACTTGTGGTCCCAGTGGTGAGCCAATTGGCCAGAATTCTCCTTACCCTTTCAATAAAACATGACTGTACCGATACAATCCTCTATACATTAAAATGAGTTTGTCACAGATAGTCATTAAGACCTCAGTAAAACAATGAAGACATTATTGGGCACCCCCCCCCTCGGGCAAGGTATTAAAGGCATAAAGCAATCTACACCACACGGGTCCTATTGAGATTAATGAAAAAATTATGCAAAAAAATCGCAATTTCATTTTCCCGTGACGAGGCTTTGCGTCCGTCCAGTCAGTCTTGCGTCGCACCTGATGATTTATTAAACTAATCTGCGGAGATCAACTGCTGATGTTCTCAGCTCAATCTTGTCCTGGCTCATTTTCTAAGTAATTGTTTCTCATTAGTTCTGATAATGTTTTAATAGTGTTATCCATAATTTAGCCCCCTAGAATTAATAACAAGGGGGTGATACTGGCAAAGTGGCTGCCATGAGCTACACACACACACACACACAAATAAACAGGTATTTTTTTTAATTAATCTGATAAGCAGCCAAGTCCCCTTCTTGTACCCCCTTCCTACCTCATCACCCACGTCTGTGTCCCTATAGCAGACTCAGCCATGGTGGTATTTCTCTTTGTCTGCTCCTTACTAGGGTTGTGGGTTGGAGAAGTGGAATGCCTGCCTCCCAGCTCCTCCATGCTTTAGAATTCTGTCTCCCGGGGAATGAGGGCCACGGGACTCTGGTGGTCACCCACCTCTCTTCTGGGGGCCCTTGTATCTGCTCAGACAACTGGCAATTAGCCTACATCTTTGTCTTCTGTGGGCCCGTCTTGTGGTCCTACCTAAAGTGGTATTTCTCGGTTATGAAGATGATCGACCTGAAGTCCGAGAAGGTTTAGCCAATGAGGTGGTTTTGATCTGGGTACAGTGAGCACATCTTTAGTCTGCGTACTTCGGAGGAGGAGGAGGATGCGGGAGGACTCTCGTCAGTTTGACGCTAGCCTGTTTGATGCAAGATTCTGTTTCAAGAGCAAAACCAGAACCAAACAGGGTGTTTTTGTATGAAGAAGGAAGTTGGGGGATTCAGAGGTACTCTAACACGGTGAGGACCTAGGAGTCCCTGGCACTGTTGCTGTGGAGTGAGAGAGGTCTAGCTAGGCCCTGTTCTCAGTACCACTTTGAAGGGTTGCTTTTCTTGAGGTCTCCATGGCTCCCACCATGCAGGTGGGGTTTCCTCAGAGGGAGGCCCTGGCTTGAGGAAGTCCAACCTGTATGGGCTTGGGGTCTACCTGAACGACTGGGATGGAGGCCAGAACATGCACCTCCTGATCGTTTTTACAGCCAACAGCTTATCTGAAATCAGTACTCCGGTAACACTCTGAGAGTGTGCATATGTGTGTGAGTGTGCACATACATTTGCACGTACATCAAGGCCCTTCGTGCCCTTCTGGGGAACGAAGGCTTATGAGCAGCCTGCCTAAGTCTTTGTTTTAAACAGAGACCGACGTGGACCCCTGTGGGTCTAGCTTACTCTGTGCACACCTGACTTCACGACTCCCAGACGCAGCCTAGGACCTGGGCGTTTCTTACCCAGAATGCCCCTGTCCACTGTCCTAAAGCACCAATGGTCAGAGGATAGCTGAGTCCTCCCATTCCCACCTGCCTGTCCAGAAACTCTGGGGTAGCGCAGGGCAGCCCAGGTGAGGAATGGTGATCTCTTAATGAGGGGAGGGAGAGACATAAGGTCCAAAGCAGGTGGCCCAGCCCAGCGCTGGCCTCAGCTCTTTTTAAGAGTTAGCCCCTCAGGTCCCTTGCTTGTGACTATCCGTGTCTCAAGAATATGTTTCTCCAGATCCATCAGTTCTGGGTTTGGTTTCAGCCACTTGCTAGCCAGAGTGTGGTATTCTCCTTCCTACCCTGCACTGGGGTGCATGGTGGCCGTGGTAGCAGTGGTTTCTGACCCGGCATTGGTGCAATGATGTGATATCCACCTCCTAGGGTTTTCTGTAGGAACTGAAAGGGTGAGAAGTAGAGCCCGGGATAGGGCACACGCCAGGGGCCATGAAGGGAATCCACCAAAAGGGCCTAGAAGGGGGAGAAAAATGAAACTGGAAAACAACTGTTTTCTATTTACAAATTTAAATAAACAGTACAGCCTTCCCCTGTGGTGTTTGTCTAAGAGGAGCAGCCACGCTGCTGAGTAGGTCATGAAAAGGTTGGTGTGGAGTTTTAAACTTCCCATTCTGCTAATTTCTTAAAGAACAGTGGTTCAGAGTCTCCGCACAAAAGCTCATGATTTAATGAGGAAGAGAAACAAAATCTCCGCTTGTTGGTGTTTCAAACTTCATTGGCGTCCTCTGGCACGCACAAGTTGATCCTCCGAGGTTTCAATACCCTTTCGCCTTCAGTATAAGGGTACAAGCTGAATAGAGAACAATGCCTGGTTGTTATGTTTGTTTACCCTTCCTACAAGCTGGGTTAACCTCTTCAACACAGCTTCACTAAGCCCGTTAACCACACCACCCATATGACCCACAGCCTCATCTCTAATGGGATGCAAATCTCGCAGGGGGCCATATGCACCAGCCCCGTGGCTTTGTGTCCTCTAGACGATACAAGTTTATGGCTGAGAGTCCCATCTTAGCCCTAGTTTACAGGGGGGAAATGGCCTCAATGACGAACAGTTAAGCAGAAAGACAAAGGGGAGAATGGACGGTCTTGTTTTGCCTGCATTGATTTTTTTTTTTAAATTGCCAGTAACTGTTGACCCCAGAGTATTCACCCAAGATGAGAGCTTTCGGGATCCCAAATGGAGGCCCCGGGGGGGGGGGGCACTGGGTTCTCCAAAAATCAGTTTTGAAAGTTGATTTTTTTTAGAAGCTTTTATAAGTCAACATAATACCTAACAACGTTTCTAATGTCCTCTTTGTTGTTTTATCTGATAATTCACAAAACTGCTGAAACCTCGATTTTTATATTGTTCTAAAAAAAAAATATCCCGGCCTTAAATTTATCTGTGGTGTCCTCTTTCCAAATGAACAATACTGGAAATATTTCCTAATAAAGGAAGAATGAGGAACATTCCAGAACACATCAGAATATGTTTCGCCGAGAGGACTTAACTTCTTCCCAGCTATATTTCCTACCATGTCTATCTCCCTGTGAAATAATAAACCGGTATTTATAACACATTAATAGACAATAGTAGAACCATAAGCTTAGATTCCGAAGGAAGAAAGTTTATTTTTAGAATAACAGGTCAGTAAGATACAAGGGGAGCGGGGGCGTTGTGACTAACATGAAATGAGGTCCTGATCCCGCGTGCTAGCAAGCTGCCCTGGGTAGTGCAGTTTGTCTTTAAGAAACCCACAGTATCCATTCAGCCCGCCTGAGGAGGGCTTCATTTAACAGATCATTTTTCCTTGATGGATGTGGCAAGCGTAACAATGTTCTGGGCCTGCTTCAGTAATGGCATGTCGATCATACTTCCTCGGAAAGTAAAGGCTCCCTGGAAAACAGAATACAAACTTCCTGAAAGAATGCTCTCAAATTATAGGCTTCTTTTCTTGCGCACACTCTCGTACCACAAGAACATTTTAGATCCCACCTGAGTTATGCTGACTTTCCTGCCCAACTTTTGAGAAAAATCAGAGCAAATTGCAGGGGAGAGATTTCTTTTTATCCTCCTACAGAGGCGGAGAGGGGAAAAAAAAATCCTTCAGCTTTTTAACAGAGAGGAGAAAAAAAAAACTGCAGCAGACACAAAACATGGTAAACTGTTCATTTCGCCCTTGAAAAATCAAATGGAAAACTGCGGAAGAAAAATTTAAATACTTCCTTATTTCATTTGAAATATTGTGTGGGATTCTGAAGCAGTAATATGCTCTGGCGGGTGATTACCATTTTTAAAAAAGTGCATTATCAGGTTAGTAACAAATGCATCCTTCTTGACAGACATAGTGAAGGTGTTACTCCAGGATAATGAAAAAATATGACCAAAGAGACCATGCTGCTCAGACATCCAAGCCACAGACAAAGAAGTCATTCTGTGTTGACCAGTCAAATTGGGAGGTGTGTCTGCCCCCCTCAACCCCTCTGTGCTCCATTTTACAGATTCTCTATTTCTTAAGCCTTATTCAAACACTCATTTAGATGGGCGTTTGATGTGGGTCCTGTTCTGGGTTAGGACACAGGCCCATGGTAGTGATCTTACAAAGTAACATGACTGGGAAGGGTTAGAGTTATTGGTAACACCAAGTCTCCTAGCTTCACACCTTCCCTGGAATCAAAAGAAGGGAAATTCAACTGACAGAAGGTAGCAGGGGCCCGATCCCAAATTAAAGCCAAGATATCTGTGTTCTTGTTTGATTTTTGTTTCTGTTCCTCTACAACGTAGGCTGCCCTTCAAGGCAATCCTCCTGCTTCAGTCTTCTAAGTGCTAGAATTATAGGTGTGAGTCTCCATATCTAGCTTCATGCAATTTCAATCTCTTTATTGTTGTTTTTGAGAGAGAGTCTCTTAATGTCGCCCCAGCCTGGAACTTGCTACGTAAACCAGGCTGGCTTTGAACTCATAGAGCTCTGCCTGCCTCTGCCTCCTGAGTGCTGGGATTAAAGGTGTGTGCCACCATCCCCTAGTTTTCCAATATGTTATTAAAAATTATTTTATTTTTAAAGTGCTGGAGATGAGATGGACCTTTCCAAGCCATGGCTCTACCACTGAGCCTCACCTCAGCCACAGCTAGTCACGTCTTTCTCCTTCATTTTACCTGTTGTCAAGGTAACAGGTGTTCCTCGGAGATCTGGAGGTGGGTGAGCCACCCTAGCCCTTGATGGTTCAGTTATATACAGCACAGCCCATTTCCTGTTGCATAAGTTAAAGGACAGCTTGTCGACAGTCACTACTGTACCTGCTGGTCTTGCATAGGGCTGCTGAGACGGGCATGCTGGGAGCTACCAGGAGGGTTACGGGGTAGGCATAGAGAGTATACTCACAGGAAGTAACCAACAAAAGTCTGTGGCAGACAATCCTTAGTGATATATTCAGATTTTATCCCTCAATAAGGTAGATTTAAAAGGACACATAACCAGAGGTTTTTCTAGGGATGCCTGATCCTCTTCGAATGATGAACCCAACCCTTAGGCAAACCTGTGTGACCTAAAATCCTGTATTTGGCTCACTTTCTGGTCCTCTCTCTTTTCATACCCTTCAACTGGCCCATTCCATATAGCCTAGAGCTAATTTGGGTCATCTAGGACCATGATGAACTTTATGAATCTGGTTGGGGAGGTTCCCCCAGGTTAGCATTGCGTGGAGATCAGGGGGTGGAGCCCATGCAGTTTTACAAGGCAATCATCTAGTTTCCCATTGGAGTGAGTGAGGAGCTGTAAAGGCCTTGGCCCCTTAAAATAGGTCTTCTGTCCTTCCAAGGTTTAACTAATAGGCTAGCAAGAGAAAGTTAGCATAGGTGCACATGAGATTTAAACAACAACAACAAAAACCTACAACAAACAAACAATCCTCCCCCACCAACCCCCCAAAAAAACCAAACGCCACCAACAAAAACCTGATGAGCCCTGAGTGATCTGTCTGGGTTCAGACCTTGTCTCCTGAAGCTGTATGGACTTCCACAGCACATCAGAGAAGAGAAATATTCCCAGCTGCTTTTTAAGACCTGGAGAGAACATTTCTTTCTTTTGTGTGGGCATATGGAGCTTGCTTTCCTTTATTATGTGGAAAACAAGGTGTACCATTGCTGTCCTGTTTTCCTTATCTCTGTAAACTGAGGACCTCGGTGCTCAGAATGAGAAGATCTGCCATAAATATTCATACGTCTTCATACGTCGATTCATAACACGCCTGCTTTTTTTTCTTAATGTATAGACTTTTCTGGAAATGTAAACAGTCTGGTGGTCAGGACTTGCTTTTTAAAATGTAACTTGTCAAAAAATCTGCTCGGGTTTTGAAGATGCCAGAGGAGTTTTTGTTTCACCAGCTGATGCGCTTTTTGGAAAACTGACATCCCATTTCAAATCATGCGAGGAGATTTTATCAGTCTGAAGATTTGGGTTATCCTTTTGTTTTAAGATACCTTTAAGAAGCTGGGGAGTTTGCATAGTGGTTAAGAGCTGACTGCTCCTGTTGAGGATAGTTTGATTCCTAGCGCCCACATGGTGGTTCATAATTGTTTGTAACTCTAGTTCCAGGGGATGCAGAGACTTCTGGTCTCTGCAGGTACTACATGAACATATATACATGGAGGCAAACATTCATACACATAAAAGCAAAATATTCTTTTAAATATTCCTTTAAACAATGACTGAATACTTGGAGAACCATGTTGACAATAACAGCTATAGTGTTTTGAATTAATGTTTACTAATCTTGGAGTCCACGGCTGGAACTTTACATACTTTGTTTCATGAGTACTGCCCACAATGGCACACAGGTACAGATGCTATCATTCATCCCGTAAAAAAATCTTTAGGAGGCTGAGAAAAAGGCTGTCAGCACTTGCTTCATAAGCAGGAGGTCTTAAGCACAATCTCCAAGACTAGGGTCAAAGGCCAACACAGCTGTATGTACTTGCAATCTAGTGATGGAGAAGCAGAGGGTGAAGGATCCTTGGACAGGCTGGCCAGCCAGGCTAGCTGAATTGGTTCACTGTGCTCCAGGATCAGGGAGATATTCTATCTCCAAAACAAAGGTGGCCAGCGATCGAGGAAACCTGTCAGTGACCTCTGGCCTTCATGTGCAGCTGCACAAATGCACAGAAGCCTTTTTCATTTCGGTAGAAAACATGCACTATAAAAATAAGTGTATGTGCTGACAGTGCAGCCATGTTACTAACACCCATAGTGCTGTGCAATAGAGCTCCAGACTGTCCTATCTCGCAAAAACAAAACTGTACCAAGCAAGCAACTCCCCTTTGTGCCTGCTACCCTGCTTCCCCCACACCGCCATTCTCCCTTCTGTTCCTAAGACCTTTATCCATTCTCATCCTATAACCTAAGAACCTGGGGCAAGTCCATTCCTCAGCTCATCAGGGTAGAATGGGAACAAAATGCTTGTTCTCTCTCTCTCTCTCTCTCTCTCTCTCTCTCTCTCTCTCTCTCTCTCTCTCTCTTTCTCTCTCTCTTTCTCTCTAGGTTGGCCTCAAACTAACAGAGCTCCACCTGCTTCTGCCTTGTGAGTGCTGGGACTAAAGACATGTGCTACCACCACCTGGCTCCATGTTTGATTTTTTAAAAATTATTTTTATTTATATAACATATATATGTGTGCATCTGTATGTGGGTATGTTTATGGGACTACAGGTGCCTATAGAGTCCAGAAGACAGTGTTGGATTCCTTGGAGCTAGAGTTATAGGTAGTTGTGAGATGCCTAATGTGGGTGCTGGGAACCAGAACTCAGGGTTTCTGCAAGACCAGTACATACTCTTAACCACTAAGCCACCTCTCTATTCTCAAACATGTTTATCTGATTCAAATCCGGTGTGTTCTTAAAAGCTTTTGGATTAAAAATGTGCTGAGCATGTTTTGTGATTAGCTGAATCAGACTCCAATACAAATAACCAGTCTCATTCAGCTGTGTTATTTGTGCTGGAGGGGGTATGTTAAATTGCAGATTCCAAGTTCAGTCCAACAGGATTAGATGCAGAAAGCCTGGAGGGTGGCCAGGAATCACCTCATGATTCCAACGCACGCTTGAGTTTGTGACCTTGTGCTTTTGTTGCTCTGAGTTGAAGGCCAAGTTACAAGTACACACTTCCAAAGTGTAAGACCACTGGAGCCTCTGAGATCTCTTACAGGCTGTCCTCACAGTGCTTAGTAATGGACATTTCTTAGGCTGGTCGTCATTCACTAGCCATCCATCCACTGTGGATAGAGCAGCCAGGCCTTGGGGAACCACTTAGGACAGGATGGGAAGACTCTGCTCCTGTGCTCTAAGAGCTTCCAGTTGTGGGACCAGACAAAGAAGAGGAGTGGTAGCTGCCTCAGGACAGATGAGACCTGTGGCTGTATTGGCTTTTTCCAGTCAGCATCTTCCTCGCCACATGCAAACCTTTATAGATATGAGGCTGTGCACTCAGAACACACTACACACATTCCATCATGCACTCCTCCATAGATATGACACTGTGCACACATTTCACACATTCTATGGTGCATGTCTCCATAGATATGAGGCTGTGCACCCAGCACGCACTACACACATTCCATGACAGTTGTCCCAGGGCTCAAGTCCTGCAAGTTTTCATTCTATAGTGACCAATTCATTTGTCATTGAAGATCCCTGGTCAGTGCACGGACACTGCTTATTGCCTATAGGTCTGAGACTCAGATTCCTGGAAATGAGGGACAACATATTGGAGCTCCTGTCATCTGTGTGGGGGAGGGGGAAGACACTGACACAGGCTCTAGATTTTGCGACACTCAACTCATTCCTAGTGATGATAGGCACATAGGGCACTAGTTGCTTAATTGTGAAGCACTAACCTGGCATATCGAGAAGCCCTGGGTTTGATCTCTAGCACCACAAACAAAAGATGGTTCAGAATGGCCCTGAAGTAACATGAACCTCTTCCTCCCCTAAAGATTTCCTCAGGAGAATGAATGTTTTCCAGGAAAAGTGGTGATGGGAACCGTGGGTGACACAGAAAGAGTGGCCACAGCTACAGGAAACGGTCTGAGTGTCTGGCATTCAGAACCTGGAGTCATTTGTAGTTTTTCCTTATCTAGAGCACCAAATGATCAGTTTGCTAGGAGCTGACACTACTACAAATTCTTCCTCTTCTCATACCAGGGTGGAACTCAGGCCTTAAACATTCAAGGAAAGTCCTCAGATACTGAGCTCCACAACCAGCTCAAATGGATACTATCCTTTGTTCAAGGGTGTTCTCTGGCACGTCCAGATGGGGGTGTTGCTGTGTGCAGAGGGTAGTTTATGGTAGTTTCTTGGTTACTTTTTTATTGCTATGATAAGACATGCTCATCACTTGCCCAAGACAACTTATATAAGAGTTTATTGGAGCTTACATTTCAGAGGGTGAGTCTATGACCATCATATTGGAAGGCAGGCATGGTGCAGGAGCAGTAGCAGAGAGCTTACAGCCTATCCCCAAGTAGGAGGCAGAGAGCTAACTGGGAATGGCATGGGCTTCTGAACTATCAAAACTCACCCCGAGTGACACACCTCCTCCACTACAGCCACGCCACCTAATACTTCCCAAACAGTTCCATCAGCTGAGGACAAAAAGTTCAAAGATATGAATCTGTGTGGACAGGTAGCATGCAAAGTAATGGGTTTCTGCCTCAGCACTTGCTTCTTAAGGTGACACCCACTCCAACATGGCACTGGGCCTTTTGATCCGACAATTGTTTCCAGGGAATTTCTAACATTTTTCTTTAAAAATATTTTTACGTTTGGGGGTTTATGTGCATACACAAGGTGGTCAGAGGATGCCTTGGAACCAGTGTTCTCTTTGAACCTCTGTGGGTCCCAGGGATCAAACTCAGGCCATCAGGCTTGGAAGGCATGCTTTACCCACTAGGTATCTTGCTGCCTATGTTTTTGTCAGTGTTGGCCACTGTCAAGTTTCCAGGTCAGATGTCGGCTTTGAGTGAGCCTAAGCTCAACCTTGGGAGTCTTCTTAAACTGTTTCCCACCTGATTTTTTTGAAACAGCCTGGAGCTTGGTGAATCAGCCTGGTAATCCTTGTTACTTTAGCCCCAGCATTACAGATGCAGCTTTTAGTAACCGCCTATCCCACATCCCTCCCCACTGCCCCACCGCCTTTCTTCCCCATCCTTCAGCTATTTCACTAAGAGCTATTTCTTGGATGATTTGGTTATGACGTTCACTTTAGCATAGGAGTTTGGGTGCTGTGCCTATCTGGCTGCTAAATAGAGATCTCATTAAGAGGGGGTCCCCCACTGCAGTCTGCTACATTTGAGGTGGGCTTGTTCACCTGCTTATTAAGCCTTTGACTATCTTGGGATTCACTGAATCAAGCCATCACCTCCCTAGTAGGTACTCTACAACCTGACCCCACCTCAGCACCTCTGCCACATACTCTGCTCTCATTCCAAGGTCATTTCCTGTACCTGACAAACTCCTGATGTTTCAAAGTGTCTAAAGATGATGTCCCAGTGGAGTTAGTCAACCTCCTTGGTCATCCCCTGTCCTTTACTACAGAACTGCTGTGATGGGTCTTGTCTTCCCTCCTCTGTCATTGGTGGTTTCTGGCTGTCCTTTTCACTATGTTGGGAGACTCTTAAAGTTTAGGTCAGTTACCCAGTACCTGGGACCTCCCAAACCATGCACCTAAATGATGCCCTCCACCGGCAATGACAAGAGACTCTGAAGGATGTCTGAAGGTTATGGGTCCATGGTAGAATATTGGCCTAGCATGTGGAATAAGGAGAAACTACAGTTTTACTGGTTGTGACTGGGCCTTTATTTTTTTCTTTATTTTTGGACCCTAAATGTGATTTTCTGAGCAAAGTTTTATTACTATACATGATAGCTGGGTCCATAAGTTACTCTGACACATGTAGTAAGGGTCCATACCAATTGATCCCAGGGACCTGGAATCTTGACATCTACCCTGTCAAACTGTGTGAGACCCTGGCTCACAACTCTTCAGGACCTTTACCATTCAGTGTAGTTGAAGCCTACAGTATGCTTGTATATATAATTATATACAATGTATAATCAGGTGGGGGCTTGCTATAGTAGGGAACACAGCAACGTGTCCCTGGCTTCATGAAGTCTTCACCTAGTACAGAAAAATGTATTAAACTATCATCTCCAGGAATGATAAAATACAAACAAGCATGTGGCCCAGTGCAAGGCAGGTACAATATAGAAGAGTATTCAGCAGGGGGCTCAGTAAAAACCTGGTAGAAGCAGGATCAGGGCACAGGGCAGTTTGTTCCCAGTGGAACTCAGAGCTGGGTGATTGATGGAACAGAACAGAAGAAGAAACTAAACACTTTATCTGCAAGTATCTTATTGTATCCTTGATCCTTCCAAGGTCTGGTAACATTTACTGGTTAGTTGACCATTATGCAAGTCTCCAGCAGGACACAATGGCTGACCTCAAAACTGTAATGTGAGTTGTGTCCATGATAACTACTGTAAATGACTTAACCATTTAAGGAAAATCATGTATGTCATATTTGTGGTGTGAGAAGGCATGTTGTGGCGAAAGAAGACAGAATCAGGATGGGGTGGAGGCGGTCCAAGCAAATGAGGGCTTGGAGGAGCAGGTGGTCTTAGTTTTGTCTTTAATTTGTTTCTGTTTTGTCAAGACAGGGTTTCTCTGTGTAACCCTGGCTGTCCTAGAATTCACTATGAAGGTCAGGCTGACCTGAAACCCAGAGAGATCCACTTGCCTCTGCCTCTCGAGTGCTAGGATTGAAGGTGTGTATTTTTATACCTTTACAAAACATTTTCTATATTTGAGACAACATCTTGTTATATAGAACAGGTTGCCCTGGAATTTACTATATAGCCCAGACTGGCCTCAGTCTTGGGGCAAACCTCTGTCTCAACTTCCTCAGTCCTATTTTCAAAGATAAGTTCTCATTTGTAGGTCGATGAAGGCATCAGTGCATGCACACACACACATACAAAACTGGTGTGGAAGTCAGAGACAACTTCTATAGTTGTTTCCTTCCACCACAGGTCCTGGGGATTGCTGGGGTCACTAGCTTCCAGGCAAGTGTTTTTCTTCATTGAGGCCTCATTTCAGCTTTAGAGATGCTAAACGAAACCTGGGCTTCAGGGTCAGTTAAGCATCTTAAGAAACACATGACAAGGAAAAAAGAATAGGTTTAGAATCTAAGCCTTTCCTCCAGACTGCTGCCCCTAGTCAGTGAACCCAACATGTAACTGAGGAGGACAGCACCTACCCAAGGCCATCAGAAAAAGTTGAACATTTAATGTGCGTTAATTTTTACATACTATGCATTTACATTTTTAATTTTAAAGACCAGTTTGTCTGTATTGTTATTTTAGAGATATTGTTATATAAGATAAAGCTGTAAATAATAAAAATAAATGCCAAGGAGAAGCTACGTTGAAACGCAAACTCAACAGCAAAACTGGGAAAATCTGAACTGTGCAGTGCTGGGATTTGAGTTTTTCATCCATGATCCTTATACTATAGCAGAAACACAAAAATGTAACAATACTGTAGCAGAAACACCAAAATGTAACAGGACGATATGTGAGTGACATCTTAAATCTTTAAAAGAACCACAACAGTTTGCTAAAAGAAATACAAGAAGGGGACACTTGATACTTAAGTACCCCATTCGCTTTGTGATGTACATTTTAAAACTCATCATGTAGTCAGATGATGGGATGGTAGTGTGTGCCTTAAATTCCAGTACTAGGGAGGTAGAGACATGCAGATTTCTGTGAGTTTGAAGTCAGCATGGTCTACAGAGAGGAGAGAGTTCCAGGGCAACCATGGCTATACAGAGAAACCCTGTACAAAAAAATAAATAAATAAATAAATAAATAAATAAATAGTAAAATGGTTTATAATGGAGGTATGGGAAGTAAGAGATCATGACTTGTTTTTTTTGTTGTTGTTTTTTGTTTGTTTATTTGTTTTAACATTTTGATTTGCAGTGATAATTTGATGGATATTTAACAATATTTAAAAATTTAATCCAGCAGTCATTTACTTCTATTACCAGGTAATTTTTAGACACTAATATATCTCTAGGGACAAACATGGACCACAAAGCACTTTCCACCTGGCCTTTGACAGGCAAGCTATTACATGATCATAAACACGTAATAGCTCTGAAGAGGATGGCCTGTGCACCTGACTGGCCATAACCTGCTGACCACCCTGGGAAAGTTCTCGGTTCCTGCCTCAAAGCCAAGCTCAGAGAGGCCATGAGAGTCTAGCTCTCACAGTTTTCTTTAAGTTAAAACCTGGCCCTCCTAGCCTTCCATTCCTTCCTTATACCTTCCTAAGCTCCATGGCTTTTAGAACCCATAGCATAGAGCCATTGATGTGGAACAGAACACAAGCTTTTGTGTGACTGCTATTCAGCTCTAGTCAGGCCTAACCCGAGAGGGTACTGGGAACCATGTGTGCTGCCAGAGTCCTTCTAGGGCAGTAGTTCTCAATCTGAGGGTCGAGATCCCTTTGGTGGGTCACATAGCAGATATCCTGCATGTTAGATATTTACATTATGATTCATAACAGCAGCAAAATTACAGTTATGAGGTAGCAAGGAAATACTTGTATGTCTGTGGGTCCCCCACAACATGAGGAACTATATTAAAGGGTCACGGCATCAGGATGGGTGAGAAACACTGTCCTGGGGTTGTCCTCTACAGTGCAGGTACCTCTCCAGACTCCATTCCTCCTCTCTAAGACGAACAAACTTACCCATAATGTTTTAAAGATTAAAGAAAGCATGAAATGGTGCTGCAGGCTCTCTGTCAATGAGAACTGTTACTGGTATCACCGCTGCCCCTGAGTCACTTCTGCAGTGACAGGTCTACCACTACCAGTTGCTACCATATCACCAGGGTCACAGTTACCATGATTATGGCTATCCCATAGCTAGTCATGTTGCTACTGATATTGTTAGCCAAAAATACTTTTACAAAAACATTTTACAATTTATTTGGGGGTGCGGGGTGTGAGACTACCACAGAGCACATAGGGAGGTAGGGTACAATTTTCAGAGATCAGTTCTCTCCATCTATGGTGTGTGTTGTAGGGAACAGAACTCAGCTTGTCAAGCTTGGAGGCAAGAACCTTTACCAAATGAGCTGTCTGTCTCCCTGGTATGCACAAAGAGAACATGGCATCTGAGAACACAAGCCTAACTGGGTTAGATTTCAGAGTGCCTTTAACGGTTTGAGAGGCATTAGCATAGATAATTGGAGTAGAGGTAGATACATACTGAATTCCCTGTCCTGTCTAAACCCCCATAGGTTGTAAACACAATTGTCTCTTTAAGAAACTAGATTCAAGGGCTGGAGAGATGACTCAGTGGTACTGGCTGCTTTTCCAGAGGTCTTGGATTCAACTCCCAGTACCCACAGGGCAGCTCACAACTGTCTATAACTGCCCCCTCTTTTGGTGTGCAGATATAATACAGACAAAATGTCCATACATGGAAAATAAAATAAATAAATAAATCTGAAAGAAAGAAAGAAAGAAAGAAAGAAAGAAAGAAAGAAAGAAAGAAAGAAAAAGAAAGAAAGAAAGGAAAACTAGATTCAGGAGTGCTAGATATCTGACAAAGACAAATGATTTTTCGATAATTTAGAAAGGTAGAGAAAATGCTCATTAAATGTCCAAAATCAGAACAACGACAAATGACCAGGAGTGTCTATAAAAACAGGATGAATTCCCAGAATGTGAAAAGATAAGATACAGAGGATGAAGAGGCAGTGCTCACATTTAGTTTCGTAAAGAGGAAGCATAAAATTACTTCGTTCTCACTCTATGTGAAAAAGGAGAGAAATGTATGTGTCATCCTCGGTAGGTTTAACTCAGGAAATCGGGAGAGCAACCATTCTGGAGCACAGCTTTGGAGAGCACCAGGCTGGAAAGGTTGACTCAAGGGAACAGGAGAGCCGAGGTGAATCTCTGAGATTCTCTTGATCTGTGACCAGTCTGTGCAGATATGGAAGTCTCAGTGGACCAGAGTCATCTTTACAACGTGTAAGGAAGACTCACTTTCTGTTTTAAAAGCTGTCCTCAGAGCCTCTGATTGGCAGGTAACAAGAGTTACCTTGAAAATATTCCGGAGAATGACCCAACAGGAGAGAAGCCTTTGTTCCAAATACCTTGGATAAGGAAAATCAGGCAACACAAAAAGCTATTTACTAAGGATCTCTGGGAGTATTCAAATCTAAAGGAGTTTCTAAATTTGCTGGGGAATTCAATCTAGTGGTTATAGTTCCTTAGTTTTGTTTTTTTCCTTTTGCTTTAGTAAATGATTTGTGCACAAAATTCACCCTTTGTCAGTGTATAATTTATTAGTGTCTCAGTAACTACATAGAGGCTATTGCATTTCTGTCTGATTCTCCTTCCCTCTCCTGTGTTTTTCTGGTGCAGGGACAGAGTACAGGGTCTCTGACACTATGCCCTCAGCATACATGGCTAAGTGCATAAGTATTTTTATTTAGTTTAGAATACTTCATGGTGGGCTGGAGAGATGGCTCATTTGGTAGAAAGCTTGCCCAGGAAACCTGGGCTTAGTCCTCAGTACCACATAAAACTAGGGCTGCTGGTAAACTCCAGTCTGGAAGTGAAAGTAAGGACCAGAAGTCATCCTGGGTACTTACTGAGTAACCAACTAGTCAAACAGTATTTCATGTCAAACATAAGCCATGGTTGCTGAAAGAAAGCCCAAAAGTAAATGCTATATTACCCCAATGTCTAACCAATCAAGGGGCCTTCCAGGGCAGGGTGGATGGACATGGTCAGGACAGGACTGGGAATGAAGGGGCTGAACCATGTGGGATCTGATCGCAGGGAAGGAAGGTGGGGTGAGTACCCAGAGGCTTCCTTCTCTCCTTGTTACATTTTGTTCAAGATCAGATGTATGCCTATGGACACAATCAAATTCGAATTTGATTATATCGGAAATACTTTTAAGATCTTATTTGGGGGCTGAGGAGATAGCTCAGTGGGCGAAGTCTTTCTGCACAAGCATGAAGAAATGAATTTGGATACCTTGCATGCAAGTAAAAGCTGGATGCTGTAGGCAGTGGTACATGTCTGCATCCCCAGTACTGGGAAGATGGAACTGGGAGGACCTGGGGTCAGCTAGTCTAGCAAAAGGGCGAGCTCCAGGCTCAGTGAGAGAACACCTCTCGAAAAATAATGTAGACAACGAGAGAGGAAGACATCCGATGCTGATCCCTCATTTCACATGTGCCCACACCAGCAGGAGACCCACACACAGACACACATCACACCCACAAACACAAAGTTAAAAAAAAATCATATACAGTCTGTCATTGATGTGAGTATTTACTGTTATCCAGAAGAGATCATATGTGTTCTTTTTTATTTAACAATGTCGCTCACAGGTTTAAAACTATCTTGCATGTAAGCAATTTCCAAACCCTTTTGGGGGTTTTAGGTTTGACTATAAGATTTCTGGGATTTACCCAGCAGCAACAAGAATAATTTAAAAAAAAATTATTAGATGTAGGGGAAAATGTTAATACAAAGTAAAGCTATTTTGTTATACTACCTTTAAGAATAGGTTTTAAAGCATCATAGTAAAGACAAAGCCAATAATTTAAAAAGTCACTAAACCTATAACCTATAAAAAAAAATGAAAATAAAAACAAAACAAAACCAGAATCCTCTCCCTTAACCCTGGACTGGCCATTTGCCTCTAAAAACAATGCAGCTAGTTATGAGCAGTAGGGGAAATTCACTACTCATGCTTTAAACGTATTTTTCTTTTCTTTTTTTTTTTAATTGCAATTTGGTGTGTATCAAATCGGTCATAAAGTCTTCATTGGTGCCCTCAGATTTCCTAAGGGCTGGATTTTCAGAGCTGATATAGCATACAGCTCTGAAAACTCTAAAAGAACAGGGACACAAAGGGAAAACACAATTACCAGGAATCTCAGAATCAGATCTCTGTCCAATCTTTCATTTTTACCCGGGTTCACCGGGCACTGGTGGCCTGCTACTGTTTAGAAATAGATAGGAAAGGCTGTGTGGGTGGCGGGTATGGGTGGATGGTCGTGGATGGGGACACACTGTCATCGCTTAGTGGTTCAAGTCTTTCTGTTGACAAAGATAACAACCAAATCTTTAGATGGTTTGTTTGATCTGTGTGAAAGAGTGTCAGTGGGCTTTCTGGCACTTGAGCAAGTGGGAACAATATTTTTGGTTGGGGAGATTTCTCCAGAGTTCTCTCGGGGAGCCTTCGAGAGAGAGCCATCTGGATCCAACAGTGTTTTTTATAAAGCTCCTCAGCACTTGGAAGCATAAAGAGAAGGTGCCGAGCTGCGACCACACCTACGAAAACCTGCTTGCCTTCTGTATTTGGAAGGGATGATTCAGTACAGCCGGCACTAGACGGTACGAGAGGAAAAGGAACCAACTCCTTTATGTGTTAATAAGAGATCACTTGTAATTGATGTTCCCCGCATAGGAAGTGTTTATTAATGTCAGCTCATTAGTCCACACTATTGCTCCTTCATGAGTGAAACAGGAATGTTCCAGTTACGTGATACTTACCTCGGAGCGTCACTACTGACCTTGTCTTGACCTTTATAACCGTTAATGGGACCTAGATCTTAAATGAACACTCCCCCCCTCCCTTGGTGTTTAGCCAGCTTGTGAAGCTGTAATGAATGAAAACTGCTAAAAATGTTCAAACAAAATCCTTCCAAACCCACATGACGCACTCAGGGCAGCGATGGGATTAAAAAGAGATCGCCTGGAAAACGGAATCAAACTCAGGTTTGTAGCCAGATACAGCAGAAAACTCGTCATAGATACAAAGCATATATCTGCTATTCCTTCATACTCTTCACACCGGAAAGAAGTGTTAACTCGTAAGATTTCCCTTGATTGTGCTTCCTTCAGCGGCACATATATTAAAATTGGAGAGACACTGAGAAGATTAGCTTTGCCGTTCTGCAAAGATGACATGCAAGTTCACGAAGAATTCCGTGTTTTTACATGTTGAAAAATTTTTTTTCTTTGATTAGTGATCATTTTTAGAAAGCAAGGAGCTGTTTTCTCCAGCTGTCATCTTTGTCTAGCAAGGCGATGAACGAGAGGAAAGCCTTAGCAGCAACGTCATAATTCAGATGTAAAAAATACACAGGGTCAAATATGTTTTTATATATTGTATTAATATATATTTTACAGGTACTAAATTCCATGTAATTACAGTTTCTGTTGATCCCAACAGTAACTAATGACTTGAGAAGTTCCCGCTAGAATTATCCAGTTTTCAGATTATGTAAAATTCTTAGTGGATTACAAAAAAAAAAAAAAACAGAAGAAAAACAAGAAAACCATGTTTCTTCATTAAACAAACACTAAATTCAGTTCTGAATGGAGAATTTCTAGATATTATAAAATCTCCATGATGAAAAAATGCTATATAAATGATAAATGGATAATTTTATAGAAAATTCTTTATACTTTTAAAGCAAATCACATGAAAGTGATTTATCCAGCTAACATATTTCACCAAGTGTAGTAGAAGAACTAATGATTTACAGGCTGTATCTCAGAATACAGTTTTTCTGGAAGGAAGAAAGAATCTGTCTGGTTAATAATGTCAGTTAAATTATAAATACTTTACTTCCTGGGAACTAAAACAGAAATATAACTTATGCTGAATAACCTTCTTGTAACAGATTTTAATAAGAGAAACCAAGCTAAAGTTATAAGTTTCAGCCTGCTGCTTCTGTTCTTATTAAAACGGACGGTTGTGCCAGGTAAAACTGGTTCATCTCTGGTTCTTTTGAGTACCATTATCTGTCAAACAGTCATAGACTAGGTGAGCTGAATATCATTATTTTTCTAGGGTAAATTGTTTTTCACATGTTCTCATACTAAGCGCATCAGACTTAATTTCCATGGATCTTCTAACTAAGAGAAAAAAAAAAACATGGAATGATCAAAGTCTGAGCCCCGACAACTCACCTGCTCATGATACAAGCCTTCCTGTGGTTGTCATTTAGAGAGATGGGAAGAAAAGGTAGGACTTTTCACTACTGCCACTATCAGAAAACATAAATGACCCAGTGTTAACTGCCAGCTCTGGCCACGCTTCGGTCTCTAAGCAGAAAGGGTGTAATTGAAGATGGGGGTGGGAGAAAAGCAAGGCTACATCATAGTGCCTTCTTGGACTGATTCTACTTAAAGGAATTAATTAAATGAAATTTTCATCAGAGGGATAGGGCCTCAGGGAAACTCATGAGCACCTCACCAGGATGCAAGCCATCCATTTTCCATCCTTGGGAGTCATCTGTGCTTTGGACAAAATATCCGGGAGTTCGTATTTTTCATAAATGGTACTCATTTGAACTAAGACAGATGAAATGTTTGTTGGAGGTGATACTTCCTACCACCGAGAGCTTATTTATAGGAGATCTCTGCCAAAATAACCCACACACTATTTAAACCACACGAGCCCTCAAGACCCAAGGCACCTACCTGCAGTCCCAATGTTTGAGGCCAGCCAGTTTATAGGCACAGTGAAAGACTCATGCTAACTGGATAAAATAACCATATGTCCCCACCAGAGGCTCCATTACTTGAGTCATTTAAGCCTCGCTGGACAAAAAGCACCAGGGCCATTTGCTGTTGGAATCAAACCTCCACAAAGTGGACATGGGAGAAATGACCTAATAGGTAACGCCGTCTTCTGTATTAAGAAAAGCTGGCCTGCCATACTATTGTGAAACCTTATGCCCCAATTATACCCCAACAAGAGGGGCACTTCTTATTTGGAGAATGAAAAGGGGAAAAAAAGCCCAGATTTAACATTTACATCACCGTTATCAAATGCCTGGGCAATTTTCCCTAGGAATAATATTTTCGAGATATAATGGAAAAAGTGTGTGTGGGGGCGGTGGGATGTAGTCTTTATTCAGGAACTTAAGAGGCAGGAAGGGAGTGTTTCTGGTCTGACTTTTGTTTGGGAGCTGGTGAAATTGGGGGTAACCTTTTCCATCTGTTTACAAGGCCAGGTATCTGCCTTCAGTGTGTTTCAGTGTGAAACAGTGTACTTGGTTCATGGAGGCAGAACCATCTACACTGGATCTGTCTGCCATCTAAAGGGAGTGCATGCTGCCTTAGTTGACTCTTTTAATATGTGTTTATTGCTTGCACACTTTCAGCTGGTATAAAGCAGAATAGAGGAAAAGGATACATAGTGTGTGTATGTGTGTTTCTGCATACATACAAGTGTATGGGAAGGACATGATGAAGTTGTTTGTATGTGTCAATTAAAAAGTGCACAGCTTTTCTTTCTAGGTAAATATGTTCACTTACTGGCAAGCCTCATTTGGGATTTGAAATACAGAAACAAACGTGAAATACAATTTCAACTTAAAATTATTTTTCTGTGAATAATTTTTGATGGCCACCATTGACATGAAATGGGGGGGGAAAAACTATCCTTCATAAATTTAGTATAATGTCCAAATGGGATCTTTCCTGTGTAGATATTCTGCCTTTGGATATTAAGTGTGTGTCTGTACAAAGGTTAATCTGTGGGGGTGGGGGGAAGGGATGGGAGAGGGAGAGGGAGAAGGAGGCCAGTATGTCTGATCAGGGTTGAAGCCAGACAGCCATAGGGAACGACCTACTTAATATTGTTACCCATTTGTACAAGTCTTGGGATTTTCAGGTGTCCTTGCTGCCAGGGATCATGTAAAGGTCACTTCTTACATGGGTGTCACAGGTCCACCATTGAAAACCAGATTTTGCTTCTTCTCTGCTGTGTTTTTTATTTATTTATTTCCACAAGGGTGAGTGTTCAACATTTAGGACCTTACTAATCTTTCAGCATCCTTCCTCTCCTAAGTAATTCTGAGTGGAAGGCGTGACAACTCCATTCCTTACAGAAGTCACGGGCTGAGGTGAGATTATCTCCAGGATAGATTTATAAAAGCAACTTCCCCCATCCCTCTGAAAAAAGAGGCAAACGGTATTACTGCAAATAACCTTTAAGATAATTAACTAACAATGCTGCAACTAGCATAAAATCTTCCTTCAGGCGACACCTAATTTAAGTGTTACTGGCACAAAGTGGAGACAGATTGTGCATTACCACCGCAATATTTACATAGCAGAAACCCACAGAGCGGGAAACGCCAGGCTCAATGAAGCACTAAATTAGAACAACCGTACTCAGTGTTAATTTGCCTTCCATTCTTTCCAAATCTCAGGTCCAGAAATCAGTACAAATCCATCTACAACCTCCCACTCCTAAATGACTAAACCCAAGGAGATGTTAGTGCTTTTTTTTTTAATACCCCCCCCACTCCACCACCCCCCCCAATTAAAATAACTTGAAATTTATTTCTTCTCTCCACAAGAACCGTGTGATCAAACTGTGATTATTTCGTTACAACGCGCTCCTACTTTGATCTGAAATCATTCTCGTACAAGCGCCTCATCCAAGTCGACGCAGCAGAGGCTAAAAAGGCTTTTACTTTTTCTGAGACTGCCAATACAGCTTATGAAAACAAATAAATAAGAGGAGACAAGGGAACCAATTAGTGAGCTATTTAGGGAAAGGGATAGTTGTCTACCTTCAGCGATTTTCTCATTGATAAATTTTATTTCCCTTCCACTCCTTCCTGCCAAATGCAATGAGTTTTCCTTAAGTCATCCTTGTCCATAATATTTTAAACTCCAGAACCACTTGAGATATCAACAAAACGTTTACCTTTCCCAGCTGCTGGTGTTCTTTAAATGCAGCAATCAGCTCTTCAGCCCACTGAATTTTTTCTGGGGTTGGAGTAAACTGTTCCTGTACCACAGCAATCTGGTTAGGGTGGATCACCTGTTTACCTGCAAAGAGAGTAACCACACTGGAGGTTGGGGACAGACCAGATGTGCTCAGCTGGGGACATTCCTGGATGCTTCATAGAGTGGGTGCTGAAGAACTGAACAGTACAAAGCAAAGCCTACAATCAGACACACTTTTCCAGAAAACCACACAAGAACAAACACAAGTATGGGAGTTACTACACTCTAGATTTATGTAGACGACACCCCCTCTTAGTGTAGAAAAGCTCGAACTTTTAGTTACAGGTGGCTGGATAAGGCAGCCTGTTAAATAACTACTTTGCTTGTATTTTAACTGGAGAATGTCTGCAAGTTATCCATTATTTTCAGTTAAATGTAGAGTGAAATTAAATGAGAATTCTCTCAAGTTGTCTAAGCTGTCTAGTGCTTGTTTGGGGGAAGGATTGTGGTATTTCCTATAGCTCTTATACCTTATACTGACAGACAGTAGCTCAGCTCACAGCAGATGTTATGACCATATCAATACCAAACACTGCCTTACAATGATGCATTTCACTTTCTTTTTGAGCATGTTATTTTAAACATGTCAATTTCAATGAAAATACATCTAGAGCTATAAACTAAAAGGCAGATTTGAATACTGTGGCATCTAAATTACTCTACTTCACATTTTTTAAAATAGAAAGATTACAGAAAATTTATTTGTTCCAAATTGTAACCAGATCTTCCCTTTCTTCTTATACTGTGAGAGTTGTATTGTCTTTAAATGGTAAAAAATGGTATATAGAAATACCTTCAAAAAGAAATTGTATCTATGTAGAAATAACCTTCAAAAATCTTTGATTCTTTTTGAAGTTTAAGGGTTTTAAATAAAAACACCATCCATATATAAGCCTCAAAGGATTCTATGTAATTATAACACTCTTAATAATAATAAAAACAATTTAACAATCAGAGAAGTGCAGTATCTAATCAGATCATTAATAAAATGCAATATAATTTAATGTCACAACAATGAGATTAAATTACATTACATGATAAAGTTATGAACGTAAATTGATTCTTTAAAACCAATGTAAACTTAATGGCTGCTAACTATATTTGTTGTCTCATCAATTTGCTTTGCTTTTTAAATAGTTGTTTCAATATTTAACACGATATGTCACAGTCCACATGTTTTTATAAACTACCAGTTTCTGTTACTATATTCATTTGGATGAACAGATAAAGTAACAATATTTGTAAAAATAGTAAGACAGGATTTTTCTTTTTCTAGTGTTTCTAGAAAAGAAGCTTAAGTAAATAAATACTATTCTCTTTAAACCTCGACACAATTAAAAATTCTATTTTATCATTTCATTCTTGCCTGTCAGCATAATAGAAAAATGTTATGAATCTATATGCATAAAGGCACTTCAAACTATTTGATGACTAATTTTTAGAGCCAACTAACAGAAGCTACAAATGTGAACTCCTTTCAAATAGTAGGTATTGATTCCACATTTAATTATTTTAATAGTCATAATAATATCATTTAAAAAGCTTGCCAGTGCCCAGTAGTCATTTCCTAAATTGTTAGCCCTGGATTTCATAATTTATGTACATAATTTACATTGCTGTGCAAAAGGGCAGATTTCACGGGAACTTCTTGGTACAGGCTCTGTAATGTGAGGAACAAATGTAACTAGTTAGCTGGGTTCTTGCAAAACCTCCTGACTGCTTGGAAGCACCCACGTTTCAGTATGAGGCCACTGTTATGTTGTGGTCTTGAAATCTATGTACATTTTCATGCCAAGGAGTCTTTTGTCAATCTGTGTACATTCCAGTGACTGTATAATGGGCTTTAATGCCTTGTGGGACACAAGCAAATATTTTATCCACAAGAGTTCTTATTGACAAGTTACCAAGAGGGTGCAAAATTGGACGGCATTAAAATTTATGACCGTGAGATCCTTTTTACAGGACCACTTGATATATCTTGCTTTAAATCAATACCTGTCAAGTTTTTTAGGCAACTATATGATGGCATCATTTTTGTCTTGTAGAAAAGACTGCAGAAACATACGAAAACCTATATTGCTTCATATTTATAATCTTGCCTGGCAGCCTGTAGTGCTGTAGTAACCGTAACGGCTAAGGCAGTGGGAAAAGCTTTCTCTCACATTTTAGTTTGTTTTTATTATTTAAAAAAATCCTAAAGTTAATGTATACAGACATTGGGATTGTCATTAAATCAATCAACATGAGTGGGAATCCCATGTAATAAAGATGGCAAAAGCAAACTACAGTTTACTGTTTGGTGTGATGCTAGATTTTTTTGAGGGAAGAAAAAGAAGGCAGAAATTATATAATTTTATTATAATCTTATAAAGTAAGGCTAAATACATGTATGTATACATTTAACTTTTCATGCTGAAGTACTGACAACCCTTGCCCTGACTCACTCTTTAGTCATAAATAACAGGACACTTTTGCTGATTTTAAGCCCTTCAACTACCTGCTTCAGATAAGTATTGTACAGTTGGTGACAATATTCCGCTATCTCCTCCCCCCCACCCACCCCTGTCTTCTGCTGCTTCTCTCCCTTTCTCGTGTAAGACTTAAGATATCACAATTAAGTTCCAAAAATTAGTAACCTGGGATCATGAGAGGCATAAAATACTCAGAGAGAGCATGAGTTAAAACATGCGATACAGTCTCATATCTTTTGATCACTTTTTTTTTTTTTAGTCTGCAGAAATATAGTTGGGGAAACAAAGATCTCTCAAAATCGATACCTATGTGTGGAGTGTGGCCCCAGCTTACAGCTTCTGCCACTTGGAGGCATGATGGTCATTGCGCCCTCAGTGTCTCCCTGTACCCCAGCTTCCATCTTCCTGTGATTTAATACTCCCCATTGTGCAGAAACAATAGTGCCAGATCCATAGGTTCTTCGTGCTGAGTTGGGCACAGTCTGGACATTTAAACCGGATTTGAAATAGCTTGTCTTCTGAGATTGAATTGGGGACCAATTCAATTCAGTCCTGTATCTTGAGAAAACTTTGAGCCCCAGAGGAAGCTGGGGGCGGGAGGACACATCAACCAAGAACACGAAGGGCTGGTGGCTGAGACCAGGGTGCCTGGCAGCCAGTGCCACATATTGTAGGCCAACAACATCGGTCTCTATTAGATAAATTTCATGGAGTTTTTTTTTTTCTCCCAACTTTTCCATTTGGGCTACATCCTAACTGGCCAGGCAGGCCCCACCCATACACTGATGAGCAAAGGGATTCCCTTCTCTCTCAGTTCCTATTAATATAAGGAAAAAGCACTAATAGTTCAGATCGTTAAGAAAACATCACTGTGCATGGGATCGCATGTCTTTAAGCTTAAAGATTAGAGGTTCAGGCTTATGTCAGTGCTCTGTTACATATTCTAAGATAATATACTATTGCTTAAGTCTTTTCATTTTGTTTCAGGATAAGACATCCTCCACCAGTATATATTTTTCATTTCAAGTTAATTTGTGAGACTTTTAGTTAAAACCCGCCTAGGTATAGTATCAAAATACTTTACAAAAGGGATAACATCCTTCCTTCCTTCCTTCCTTCCTTCCTTCCTTCCTTCCTTCCTTCTTTCCTTCCTTCCTTCCTTCCTTCTTTCCTTCCTTCTCTCCTTTCTTCCTTCTTTCCTTCTTTCCTTCCTTCCTTCCTTCCTTTCTTCCTTCCTTCCTTCCTTCCTTCCTTCTCCTCCTTCTTGCTGGGGATATTTATAGTTAGCAATCTTAGCACTTTCATCATAAGAATCAGAGAGAGAAAGAGAGAGAGAGAATACATGAGCATGTGTGTATACAACTGCACAGGACCATTTATGCATGAGATTCTATTATGGTTTTTAAAAGACAGAATTCCATTGCAAAAACCTGATTTTCAGTTTCCTTGAACTCACGGGGACAGGACTGATGGACACTAGTGAACGTCAGCTGCCCGCCTCTACCCCATACAGGTCTGTGAGGGACCTACTGACTCTGGTGCCAGCCAGCACCCACAGGTGACAGCAGGTACACAGACACTTGGGAGACATGGGAGGAAAGAGGGGCTTCCCATGGCCAAATCATTTTAAAAAATAGTCATGAGTAAGAATCACAGGCAATATCGATTGAAAACTAATTAATACTTTAGCTATTTTAGGAATGTTTTCTTATATTTCACCAATCTAAATTCTGACAATTTTTCACTCTCGAACCTTCCCATAATAGTCTCATCCTTTGCCTGGGATCAGCTCAAATTATTACCAATATTCTTAAAAAGACAGAAAAATAAGTATAAAGAAAAAATTTTGATCAAGTATTTTGTAACTTGAAGAGACAAAAAAAAAAACAAAAACAACAACCAAAAAAAAAGAAAAAAGAAAAAAAAACAAGTAAAAAGAAAGAGAGAGAAAACCACCCACAACCCAGGGATAATCATCAGGTGCTCTCTGCTCTGTGCAGCCTTCTCATGTTACAGGGCAGCGCGGGGTGTATAGACATCTTTATTTTCTGGAATGCCCACTAATGTACATGCTGCTCTTTAAGACAGCACCAGGAATCATACCAGTGAAGCCCATGGCAGCTGCTTCTCTTGACTGTCTGAGAAGTCCGTCTTCATCCCGGAAGTCAATGTACACAAGATCTATGGCTTGTAGGCCAAAGGCCTTTGCCGTAACTACAATCTTCTGTCGGGCATAGAGGATGTCTTGGGTGTCTTTGTTGCTTGTTGCTCCTGGAAGTGAGTTACACATAGAAAAGTGAGGCTTTAACACTGGAAACCAAACCCAGACATATAGTACAGAAACCAGGTTCTAAAGACATGTATATACTTCCCTGGAAACTGGTTCCCAGAAAAGCAATTATTCCAATACACAGGAAGGCAGGTATATAGGGAAGAAGTGCTGAATGGCACATCTGTCTACTGAACTGACACAGTTTCCAACACAATCGATTGTGGTTGCGTTTGGGAGATGGAAGAAGGTCACGGGGCCCCTAACAGATTTTCCTCCTTTGTGTAATCACTTGGAAAGTGTTAGCCCAAAGATAACACTACAACAAGTATCCAGGAAACTGCATGTGGGGGGGGGGGGGAATAGCTCACTTCTTAGGAATGGCATGTGCTGGTCTTGTGACATTTGTCCTCAAAGATGTCCTGATCCAGTGCTTTGGGGTTTGGTTGGAGCACGGGGAGTAATGAGGAAGACCCTCATTTTGGGAGAGGCAGAAAGTGCCTTCTGTAATATACTTTGCTGTGGGACACACGAATTTCTCCTGGGAAGACTTGTATTAAAATAAAATTTTCTTTTTCACCCTGAGGGGAGGGAGTGTGTCAGTGTTTGAACTTGGGCTACAAAACCCATTGCTCAGGAACAGTGTGCCCAGCACACTGGGATGTGGCTCTGAAAACAGTTTCTATAACCTTGGCCTTTAGAGATACCCAAATAAGGGATCAAGGGATATCAGCAAGGCCAGTACATATTTAACAATAAATGCTCTGAAATATATTCTAAGGTAAATTTACAATCTATCTTAAAAATATCTGCTTACCACATTTAATGTAGAAAACACAGTATTAAAGCCAATGCAGAAGCACTTGAACATTCTGTTTAGAGGCTCAGGTCTTAGACTTAAGTGAAGACAACATATTTAAGCCAGCATCGGCAGTAGTAGAAGCCGAGTGGACCCCATACATTCTTGAACATGCCTGAGGTTGTAGAGGCTTTTATTATTTTATAAATGAGTAGAAGTAATAAGGTGGGGATTCTGGAAGCAGGAGATGGAACCCTAAATTATCAGGAAGTGGTGGTCAGTTAGTTGTCATGAAAAGGCACCATCAGGGCTAACAAATACACATTATTATGTAAATGTCCCTTTGTGAAGGGGCAAAGAAGAAAAATCTCTAGCGCACGCTCACATGCACACACATAAACATACACAACCGAGGGCAGGGAGGGAGTTGGGAGACAGAGAGATCTTTGACACCTATGCTGGCTCGAAAATCTTCTCCTCCAAAAACGACTGCATCTAGGCAAAGACCCACTTGAGGACCAATCTTTAGTGTTTCTTCACACACTGCCTGGAAAAGAGCAGAGCAGGGTCTAAGAGGCTGGGAGCCAAGGCATCAGCAATAGAAAAGATCCAGATCCTGACATAGTTTGGCTAAAACAAACTGAGACCTTCCCTAAAGCATTTAATATTCTTCAGATAAACACCTCATCATACATATCTGCTCTGCCTGGTGATTACATCAGCATAGCTATCACAGTTTATTACATAGTTAGAATACATCCAGCTATACACCATCCAATTTTCTAGATCAATTTTCTTTTGGTAACTCTCTTAGCTTCTACTGTAAGTAATTCACATCTCTCCAGAATTGGTTTTTGTTTTAAGAGGACTCTTAAATGACAAAAGTAAAACCACAGGAGAAGAGGGGAAAAAAAATTGAAATCAAACTAATTGGATTATTTGCATTAGGACCAAGTAAAGTGGTTTCAGGCTTACAGTCAGGCTAATGCAAAACCTATAACTTCGGAGAGAAAATAAAAATGCTACCAGTCACCCAGGGCGTGTGAATAAAGCAACTCTGACACACCCAACTGAACGTAAAGACGAATCGCGCTTGCTGTTGATGTAACTGTGAATCTTGGGACATGCAGCTGTAATGTACTAACATCTGTGTGGGCAGGAAAAGAATGAAGGACTCGGTGGAGGATACTGTTGACTAATTTCAGGCATTGTGAGAGTTCCTAAGTACATCACTGAATGAAACGGCAAAATCGTGCTTTAAAATGAAACCACTGCATGTATCTGATTCCAGCTCTGGGATGTGCTTTTGATTATGTTTGGGGGTGCTAGGGTGGGCTGAGGACTTTGTGGTTGTTTGTCTGAAGGAGTTGGTCACGAGACAGGGCTCGAGGCAGCTCCTAAACATTTGCACTGGGCCCTCCCTGCACAGTCCTACAGCTCTCCAAAGCTTCCTCTGTGCGTTTCTCCATCATCACAGGTCAGCTACTTCTGTTTTTAGTGATTTTTTTTTCTCCTACTCTCTGGAGTGGAAAAAATAAAATAAAAACAAAATGCAAACCCAAAACAAAACCATCAAGGGTTAGAAACTTCGGGAAGAGGTACAGGGAGTCCTAGATGGCCATTCAAAGTCAGGTGATACGAGAGACATGTTTTGGGAAATGATACAAAGGCCCACAGATCAAGAGGCACAAACAAGCTGGCTATGAATCTAGTAAGGCAGGTAGTTTGATGCAGCCACACAGTGGCTGAGAATTGGCTCAGCTAATCTTTTTTGGAATGTGTGTTAGAAAACACTTAATGTTTCAAACATGGGCAAAGTGAAACAAGAGACTACAGATTATTTATATATATGAACTGTGAACAATAATCATATTTGCTAGGGACTACAGATAATAGTACCAGAGAGACCAGGGTATTTGCAAACAGAAAGATAGCTGATAGGAAAGGTGGTTCAAACTCAGTGTATAAAGGTGAAAAATAAAATTCCCACATACAGTTAATCTATACATGTACTAATTCAAACCATATACTTATTCTGTGATTTTATTTTTATGCATACTCCAGGAACATGTAAATGTTTGGATACTGAGAAGACCTCTTCTTGTTTTTAACTAGCTTCTTTGTCTTCCAAGATATTGACAACTTTGTTATTGGAGCAGGACAGAGAAGAAATGGCTTAAATATCTTACTTGGTTTATTAATCTTTCTTTAAAAAAAATTTTAAGTAGATGTTCAAATAAAAAAAACAGGAATTCTCTTTAGGAAATCAAAGTAAAACACTAATTCACATGACCACACTATGGATGGCTTCCTTACCTTAAAATTGAGCAAACCCATTGCAGTCTCCACAAAGGGGATTAAATTCATTGGTTGTTCAAGTTTTCGGCCTTTTAAGTGGAGTGAAAATTTGTCTGAAAACTAAAATCAGAAATGTCATAGGTGATTACACAGAACAGAAGCTCAGCCCCTGAAATGCAGACAGAGCAAGACTGAAAAGTCTCTGACCTGAGGAAGTACCCTACCCCAGTCTCCAGCATCCACACAAAGGAATGGGGAGGGGGCAGGAAGGAAGAAAAAAAAGCAAAGAAAACTGAAGGTAACAAAGTTCCCCCAAAATCACAGTGAAATTTCAAACACCTCCGAAAGGAACACTTTGAGGCCTAGAAGCCAGAGGGAAGGAGAGATTCCCAGTTTAAATGCTTCCCTGGAAAACATATTTACTCAGGACTTGTCACCCTCTCTCCTCCACTAAATGCAAATGGCAGGCGCTCAGAACAAAGCAGACCTCTCTACCTGCCCCTTCTGTTTTTTGTTTCAGACCCAACACCAACACATGTGCAACTGTTGGCTGCCTTTTACATATGTGCGATCCGAGTTATCGGTTATAGTACCGCTGTCCTTTGTTCCGGAGGGTTTTCTTCATATTTTTTTTTTTAAAGCTTACCTAGGAAGACCTTAAAAAGGAAGTTTAATTCTTTGAAGACCAAAGCTTGCCAATTTTTTCCATGAGACCAGTTCACAGCTAGCTCTGTGCTGCCAGTGGGGTAGCCCAAATTCCAAAATCTATCATCTGGAAACATACAAAAGCTCTCGCAGATCCCCCACACCCCCGTTTCAAAAAAAGGGGGAGGGAGCCCCACAATCTAAATTGTAAATCTATTATGTCTATCTAGATCTAATAAGATGTGGGAAGATTAAAAAAAGAAAGAAAGAAAGCAAGAAAGAAACACAGGTATAATAAAGATATTTTTGTAAATAAAGTTGAAAACACATATATCCATTTAAATTTAAGGAATATTCAGCCATTAATGGATATCAAAGGAAAAGGGAATTTTAATCATCTCTCCATTCAGTCTCAGTTGGGTAAATCATATCTAAGAGATTTGCATAAATATAAACCATCAAAGACTTTTCATCTTCAAAGGGGGTTTCAAGACCCTATAAGCTTTGTACTGTAATCATCACAGGTCAACCCTGCAGGAATAGGGCTGCTATGGTAACATAAAAAAACTAATGCTTAAGGCTTAGCATAATATTCTCACTAATAGAAAGGAAACTCATTTTAAAAGCTGGCAGCCTATTTACCAGAAGCAGGATTAGAGGTGTTATTTCCCTTTTTACCTGCCCCCTCCTTGCCTGCGTTCCCCCCCCCTAAAAAAATACCTAATCACTGGGATCTTTAAAAAGCTTTTGAGCGATTTGCAGTAACTTTACAATTAGGCTAAAATAAATCACAGCTTTCAGTAATGAAGAATGATTCCCGTTGCTCTCCGCCCCTCCCTCTTAGACGGCGTCACCGGCACCTCTTAGTAACTTTCAGGGAACAGAATAACCCACCACAACAGCCAGGGCGAGGAGAAGACTGAAAGCTGAGGGGCAACCTGTATGGTATCAGACGCTGTGAAAAATAAAACATAATTTATGTTACAATTAAACTTGAAAATGAGTAGTGAAATATTGGTGGCTTGGGTGTTGAGTACTTAGCTACTGATTTTCTTTTCTCATTAAAAAAGAAAGGAAAAAAAAGAAAGGAAGGAAGGAAGGAAAAAGAAAAAAAGAAAACTTCCAAGGCTACTCGAACTATATTCTCTGGGATAGTCATTACAACTGCAAAAATCGTAAAGTTTACAACTAGGTAAATCTTTTACAAGATATCCCCTGTTCTTAATGAACAAAAATCTCCAATGCCTTTTGCTTTATAGTCAATAGGGGCATTTAAAAATTAAATATGCTAGCCCCTCCCCCCTCCCCATCCCCTTCTTTCTTAAAAAATTGCATTAAGTACTAACACAAAAGGTAACTAGTGGAGAAGTTTCAATTAATTTTTTCAAAAGGAGACGATTAAATGTTTCCGGCCTGGTAAAGTGTTCATTTCATCGAGGTGGAGGGGACTGGGGAGGGGGGCGTGAGGAAAAGAAGGGGGGAGAATTACAAAGAGACTGGGGAGGAGGTGAAGTAGCAGGGCTCAGCAATTCTTTCAATTCCAGTGCACACCCAATAGCGTGTTGGAAGAATACGCACTGTTGGGATTTGTGGGAGAATTGTCCCGCGACAAAAGAGGCAGAGTTACGCTTGTTACAGCCCAATAAGCCGTGCCAGTCAGACAAGAGCCCACACTAACGACAAAAGGCGAGCGGGCGATTCTCACACAAAAGAAAACAAGTAAGCCCATCTTTCAGTTGTGCGTCAGGCTTGAGGTTTTACGCTTCGCATAAATACAAACGGAGAGGAAAAATAAACAGCCCCCAAAGACTTCTGCTAACTAGAAGTCCTATTTCAATTTCGTCTCCCTCGCATCCGAGGATTCGAAACAGCTACGCGAAGCTGTAGCTCAGGATTTGAGAGATCACCCCATCCTAAGCGAGTGTGTTGCTGGTATTAAGAGGCATAAAAGCTGAAACCAAGGAAAGAGGGACTTCGGAGTCTTCCATCAGCTTAATACATATCTGAGAAGGTTTAGAGCCCTCGGGACAGTAATATGCTCTAAACAGTACCTCTAAGCATCTACGGCTAACCTTGGTGAGATCTCCAGTTTACTAAGTAAACAACACAAGTCCTTGACGACAGGTCTTTAAGAGGATCCCAGTTCAAAGCTGTCAACACAAATATCTTACCATTTACATGTACGATAATTTTCAACCTTCTAGTAGCTACGTTCGAAGAGTACAGAGGAATAGACAGAGCAGCTTTTCATGTCTTATATTCAACTAATGGAGTACAAATATCATTACTGTGATATGGAATTAATATTAAAAGTTTTGAGCTACTCTCCATTTTTCTTTCTCTACTTGGAAAGAACATCGAGTCTCTAAACTCAGGCACGTGTGTGTCTCACTCATCACAAGCACACCTCTTAACTCGTGAGGGCCACATTTTAAATGCTGAGTGGCCATATGCAGCAGGTGACCCATATATTGCACAATAAAGATCCAGCATATTCAGGTGGACTTAAAAAGTAAGTAGCTGGGGCTGGAGAGATGGCTTAGTGGTTAGGAGTACTTGCTGTCCTTCAAGAAGATCTGGGTTCAATTCCCAGCACCCACACGGCAGCTCACAACTGTCTATACCATCAAGGGGTCTGACACCCTCATACAGGCATACATGCAGGCAAAACACCAATGCACATGAAATAAAAGTAAATTGATCATCATTACTTTTTTTAAGTTAGCAGTTTTACCAGGTATAACAGCTACTTAGCATACTGCTTTGGCTAGATATACAACCTTTAAGATAATAGGAAATATTGCTTTGAACCCCCCCCCCCCCCCGTCCATTCAGTCCAGTCACTTCCAAAAGTTCTGCCCCAAGTGGCAATAATAAGATGGCATTTTATTCAAGGGACTTGCAGAATAATACTAAGTCCCTATTCACCCTCTCCCCAACTCACAGTTAAAACAATCATAGAATAATTGGGCCCATTTCAAAGTTTTCTTAAGTAATTTGACATGCCATCCACTTTACATTTCAGGCTTTTATTGGCTGAAAAGTCTGTCATGAAATGCAAACACACCTGACAGTAATTTAAAAAAGGGCGCACCAGAGAGCTGTTCAGGAAATAATATCTGAGCTAATTAAAACCACGAGTTAAAAGCTTCCTGTTTCTTCCTCCAGTTGCCCTTAGGAGTGACCTTTTCCTCCCTTCCCTGGGCTCTTGGCTTCATATGCAGCTAGACCTCCACGCTGCTTACGATGGCTTCAGAGGAGCCTCAGCCAGAACCATCCAGAACCATCCATGTCATGGCTCTTACAAGTAGAAGCCCTGGCTTCCCAGTGGCAGGATTGATGCTCAGAAAGTTAGTGTCCAGGGTCTCATCTGTGAGGGCTACTGAGGAGTCTGCTCTGACCGAACCACAAATCCAACCAAAAAGCAAAAGTGATGCTTCCAAACGAGCTGTTTCAGGAAACATGTTGGGGATGCCTGGATTCTAGGGAGGAGGAAATGGTGGCTTTTCCTACTCATTTTTCAAAATCCCTTCTTCTCTCCTTGCTTTTTTGAGTCTGGGACTCAAGGAGCCCAGCCTCAAACTTGCTATGTAGTTGAGGATGACCTTGAACTCTGATCTTCCTGCCTCTATCTCCTGAATGCTGGGACTATAGGCATTTGCCACAATATCCAGTTTATTAGATGTTAGGGAATCAAACCAGGGCCTTGTGCATGCTAGGCAAACACTCCACCAATGGAGCTACAACAAGCTACATTTCTTCTCTTCTTTTTCACAGTGCTGACTGAATCCAGGACCTGACACATGCCAAGCAACTGCTTCATCCATGAGTTCTCTCCTCAGCCCTGTGTGTGCATTTCTAAATGGGTGCTGTCCACACTCTCTGGGTGACTCCTGAGCTGGCCTGCATTGCACAGAGAAGCACTATTACTTACCCACTGGATTTCTTCAGGACCTTCTACCTTTGGTAACATCAGACTAGAGGGAAGAACTCTGGCCTGTAGAAATGTCTCCAGGTCGGCTTCAGCCAGACCACTAGACACCGAGTTGATTCTCACACACTTTTCCGTTGTGCCCAGGTCAAAGTCTTCAAGGGTTTTTGCTATTCTCAATCGAGCTTCATTCTGTAAATAATGAGAAAGTATATCTCCTAAATGTATTCTTACCATTAAAGGAATGAGCAGCTTACTCAAATGGACAGTTTATAGAGTTCTGATGGACACTCATAGACACTGTGATTAGAGCAACACATTTTCTGCCCATAAACTGATATTGAAAATGAATGATTTCTATACACTATTTAAGAAGGCTGGAACACAATGGGGATGTTCCATCATGCATATTTGTATACCTCTGAATGGCAGAGTAATTCGCTCATTAGTGGACTTTCCAATTGAAGAGGTAAAATAACTGATTGGGCATTAACTGTGGACTAAACATGGGTCCAGGTTTTTTACCTACATTTCTTCATTTAATAAGTCTTAGAAACTGGATGCTATCAGGACTGTGGCAATGTCACCTGTCAGCATATTCACATTTGCTTTTCTGCTCCCCAGGTATCACACCTTTAAAAAAAAATCATCTTTTTTTTTTTATTTGTTTTGTGACCGAGTTGTATCTTGACATTCAATTAAGAAGGTGCCCACAGGAGTCTGACACTCAGGACCATGTGAGAGACTCCCACTAATTCTGGTGGAAACAGTAACATCACCAAGAAATCCCTCCATGGAGTGCCACTTGACAAATAGACTATTTTCTTTGATTTGACAGTCTTTGCTGCAGTTATGAAAAGCTGAAAGTCACATTTGAATTATGCCGAGGAAAACTGTATGAGCCCAAATACGTTATATTTTAGCTTTGAGTTTGAAGTGAAGACTGTGGAAGGGTGGGCGAGGAGGAGCACACTAAGGAGTGGGGGTTGGTGTGGAGAGAGAGGAAGCTCTTGGGGCCATTATTTCCTGCCAATTCCAGTTTCAAAAATAAAGACTTCCATCTTGCCAACAGCCCTCAACAAATTCTCACTGCCAGAATGAATGCTTATCAAAGGTAGTTTAATTTGGGAAGAATTTTTATTACACCAATAAAACTTTAAAATGCCTGACTACCAATGAATGCATTAGAAAAAAAAAAAAAGGTCTTGGAGCTGGAAGTATGGCTCAGTGGTTAAAACCACTCACTACTCTTGCAGAGGACCTACATTTAGACCCTTGAAAACACATGGTGGCTTACAACTGTCTGAAACTCCAGTTCTAGGGGAGTGTTACCTTCTGCTGGCTTCCATAGGCACTAGTCACATATATATGTGTGTGCACCATGTTTGTGTGTATGTGTGTGTATACATTATAGATTTTCTAAAAATATATAGCCATTAGAATATTAGAAGCAGGTATACAGGAAAACAGCTCCCCAAAGCACAGATAACCATGAGTTATTTGCTGCAAGTGATGGAGCCCTAGCTAGCACTCAGGAGGCACAGACATGTAGAACACACAGAAGCTGAGGCAAGCCTGGTCTACATAGGGAAATCCATACCAGCATAGTTACATGGTAAGAGCCTATCTAAAACAACAACAACAAAATGATCAATTATTTTAGCCAACACAAGTCTACATCCAGTCAAAGAGACAACCCAAGATAGTTGATTTAAACCAGATCTAAGTAAGTCTATCTCTGAATGGAAACAAGGAAGGTTTCTAGTTGGGGTCTGAGCTACACAGTGTGACGAAAGGGTAGCTTGAGTTATTATGTCATGTGGGAATGGCACCCAGAAGGTCTTTAGGATGTCTCTGCGGAGACTCAATTTGTATTGGACGTGAATAATTACACCAATGGAGACAAAAGCAAGAAAAAGCTCACGAGCTCAACACAGGCTTGAGTCCTCATGGTGCCATTCTTTCCGTTTTAAAATTCTTAAAATCTGTTTTCACAGTGCGTATGTGTGTTGTGGGAAGTATGTATATGTCAGTGTGGATACCAAAAGGGGTCAGAAGCGTTCGACTCCCCTGAAGCTGGAGCCACAGACGGTTGTGAGCCACATTTGATGAGGTATGGGGAACTAAACTCAAGCCCTCTGCTAGAGAAGTACACAAGCCATCTATGTTTCTAGCACCCATCCTTGCCCAACTTGGCTATTCTATAGTGGAGATCCCACTCAGGTACTCTGCTATGTACTGTTGCTGCAGAAGCTAATGGGAACATACTGATAACCAAGCACAGGAGTAAGCAGGCTTTGAAGGCAGTCTACAGTAGCAGGAGAGATTCCTCTGCTTTTACTAGTATCTGTTTCAGACCTGCTGCCTCAGAGAACCTAAAAACCAGGTCATGTTGCACACAGACAGGACAGCTACGAGCTCTGGATAGCTTGGGTTGGTAAACATTCCAACTTGTAGGTTCTCACCCAACATCGTAGCCTTGCAGACTTGCAGATTTGAAACACTGAATGGGAACAAGTCAAATGGTTGTACAGCCATGCTGAATACGCTGGTGCACTCGGGAGGCCGAGGGAGGACAATGTCCAGTTTCAGGCCAACCTGGTCTACATTGCAAGACCCTTGTCAAAAGAAAGACAAAACAAATGTCCACCATGTGCTCGCTGATGCAGAATTCCTGGCAACTTCTTAAATTGTGTCTCAGAATCTGAGGGCTACGCTGTTTGGTTATTTCCTTTGGATTTGAAGGGAACTGTTTGTGCAGAGCGCATGCTGTAAACCTGCTATTGATTTTCATCTGAGGTCAGATTGCCATGGTTTCCACACATTCCTGTTCACTGAGTAGAGCTCAATCCTTTGAAACTCGCTGCAAATGAAGCACCTAAATTCCAGTCTCTACCATAATCTGATTAGTCATTAGCCAGCTATAACAATGAGCAGTGAGCGGTCAGCATTTTATTGTTCCTTTTCCTGTTTTTTGTTTGTTTGTTTGTTTTTGTTTTACTTTGATTTTTTTTTGTTCTGTTTTGCTTTTTTTTGCTCAGAATAAACAGGGAGTGCTCTCCTGACATCACCTTATACCTTTCCAAAAATGGAGGCTTGTGTCTGAGGTATATTGACACCCAAAAACTCTTGTTAACAGGCTGTTGCTTGCTACGATTTACATCAATGAAGAATCGATCCCTCTGGTACATATCCCAAAATATCCAACAACCTTACTAAATTTACACCAGCCAACAAGTGTGTGGATTTTTTTTTTGTTACTTTAATAGTGAAATATGTCACTGTGCTAGTAAACACACCCATGCCATCTGTTGGGCTGAGAGAAAGGCAGCTTCTAAGAACAATTAGTGCTGTGCATTCTGTTAGTTTGGTCCACCCAGTTGTGAGGAGAAAGACGTTCTGCGCTCTGTTCCTTGACTTCTCCCTACCTCTCATCTCCATCAGCCCTTCCCTTCCTACTTCCTCTTGTTCTCTGGCATCTCCTCCCTCCATCTCCATCTTTAGGTGGATTAAGAAGAGGTCTGTAGGTGCCTGGCAGACTCTCTCAGTAGGGTCTTTAGAATAACTTGCAGAAATTAAAAAGGAATGAGTTTTGTGGGCAAAGAAAGAATGTTTCGAGGGAAGGTTGGTCTCATTAGGCTGAGGGGGACTGTATCGCTAGCAAAATAGCCTTGTTGAAGGGTCCTCTCAGATAAACTCAGCCCCCTCAGATCTGACAAGCTAGATATCTGAATGGCAGAATCAAGGCCTTTTCTGAAAAGTTTTTATTATGTCTTGGAAGAGTTCACTCACTAGCATCGAGTGTTCTGTATCACATCTGATTTCAGATTCCACACGGATTTTAGACAAGGTTAGAATGGACCAGAATCTTCTAAGGCTTCTCAAAGTTCCTGCAACAGATCGATATTCCGTGCCACGGGCTACTTGGTGCAGTGGACCAGAGGCTAATAAAACTGTCCTTATCCATAAGCCACAGTATTATGTGACCGTGTCTGGGCCAGGAACCAAGGCGTGCTATGATTTCAGAGCCTGGATTCCTATCACCTGGGGAGGAGATGTGCTCCGGTGACGTAGGAAAGCAGATAAATCAACTATCCCCAAGACCTGCAGCCTCCAAAATTAAGGGAGAAAATCTGCGTGCGGTTGGTTCAATTGGCACCCATTAAAGCTAATAACTAATCATCCTCGCGAGTTTCTAGCTCAGAACGATGAGATCTGCAAAGAAAACAACATCCGTCCACTTTTACACTCCAGTGGAAGGGGTGGTCCCTCGCGGCGGGGCGGCACAGTCTCGCCATCTGGAGAATAAATCGAGTGTGAAGTACAGTATAGTTTGGGACCAAGCCCCGTGGCGGCCGCTCAGCAGTCAGTTCATTAGCCCCAAACTTCCAGGGATTAGAGGGGCATCAATTCTACTGTCGGATAGGATGAGACAGACAGGGCACAGGATTCAAGAAGCATCGAGACAACCAGGAGCCCCCTCTGGCTTATTTATAGAACCACAAAGTATAAACACACTCAAATAAGTGCCTTAAATAACAGCATCATCACTGTTCCCTAACATCTGAATTAACACCTCCTCTCCCACCCCTCCACCCCCGCACCCCCTTCTCCCTTCCCCAAACTGTGAACGTTAAAGTACACACTTTACCAGGACCAGGGGGAAGCTTGCCTCCATCTGGTAATTAAGAAATAGGAAGGACCTCCTTGACTCAGGGGAGATGTGTAGCATTTGTAATTAAAAACATATATAAAATTAATATTTTCATTCCTTAAAGACAAATGCCATGCCTTATGTTCCAAAGCACTACTAAACTCTTCCTTTTCCAGATTGGTCCATCTTAACCCATCTCATTGGTCAAGTGATGTCATAGGTATGGCCTCTTCCAGGTTTTGAGTATAAGGTCCTGATATCAGCATCTTTAAGCTAAAATTGTCCAGGCCAAGTTAGGTTAAATCAAAACAAAACACAACAAAAGAAAACAATCAAAAACAAAAAAACAAAAAAACTTGGAGCGAACTGCTCCATTTAAAGACCTCATTTTTCATCTGCTTTTTAGATATTTATGATAAAAATCAGAAATGCCTGTGACACAAAAGAGTTCATCACAAGGAGACCATATTGTACTTCTTCATAAATGCACAGAATTTATCATTACAGGGGACACTAAAAGGGATGTGTAACCGAATTGAAAAACATGTTCCCTGATTCTTGCAAACTGGTAATGTGTTTCATTAGACAAGAGACAGTGTTGACTTTTAAAAGGTCATTAATTGTACAAAATAATGAGTTTTGTCCTGACACTTTCAAATATGTACGGGATATACTCTGATCATATGAATTTCATTGGTTTTTATGGGAAAGAAATCTTGGTTTGTTTCCTGAAAGGAAAAGGAAGGATAGAAGGAAGAGAGAAAGACTTGCCTCCATGACATTCTGTGTATTAACTGGTTTAAAATCTCAAGCCATGCTTCATCCTGCATAATTCTCCATGTCATTCCTATTTACTCTGAAACCACAGATTTAAATACAGGAGAGCTTTGGTTTGGTCTTCTTTGTTTTTGTTTTGTTTTATGTGTTTATCATTAATGCTACACTAAAACAAGGGCTTAATAGCAAAAAATTACAAACCATTTTTCATTTCATTTCAAGGACTGAGAAGGCTCAGGAAGCTTATAGTACGTGATTGGAATTTCTCATGTTGGAGATTGAATCGACTCTACGGGCGGCAAACACAGCATATAAAAGACAACGATGACATCCGAAACTCTATGACAACAATTTATTTTACAGGCTCTGAGTAATTAAAAATGTTTCTAAGGCAGCCAGCAAGAGGGGCTCGGAGGGCAAAGGTCCCTGGGGCTCAAGCTTGAGGACCTGAGTCTGATCCCAAACCTCAGGGTGGAAGAGAGAACTGGCTTGTGCAAGTTGTCCTTTGACCTCCACAGGAGCCAGGTATGCTCTGGCACACACTCCATCACAAATAACTGTAACAAAAAGTTTAGAATATTTCTAAAGGGAAAATGGCTCTGAGTCACACAAGCACTATATCTGTCTCACATCAAGGAGGGCAGGCTTTATATTTGTGCATTTCTCTGAAGAACCATAAATAAATATCCATCTCAATAAGAAGCACGCAGCAGGTTTGAGGGAAGAGTGGGGCTGTCTGCAACTTACATTGAATTATAGAGAATGACTGGATGGTGAACAAGAGGACAGACAGACAGACAGACAGACAGAGATGAAGACAGGCAGAATTAATATGTTAGTGGGAAAATACAACTGGGAATACATGGCATTTGTCATACAATCTTCCAAGTTTTCTCACGTTCAAAATTCTGGTAATAAAACTGAGGGGGAAAAAAAACCTGAAAAGACTTCTAAAATGTTCATATTTTGGAGAGCTGGTCAATGACTATATATTAGAAAATTTTTTTCTTTAACATTTGTTTCACAATAAAAGAACTTTAAAAGTAACAACCTTCACTTTGTTATTTGTAGGACATAATTTGCAGAGGATTATTTGAGGTTTTGGTAGGTTGGTTTGTTTGTTGTTGTGGTGGTAGTGTTTTAGGTATCTCTTTTTGAACTTTTCTTTTTTTTTAAACGTGTAGCACATGCATGTCTGGTGTTCTCAGAGGGCAGAAGAAGGCATTGGATGCTCTACAACTGGAGTGTGGGTGGTCATGGGACACCATGTGGGTGCTGGGAACCAAATTCAGGTCCTTTTGCAAGAGCAACAATTGTTCTTCACCACTGAGCCATGGCTCCAGCCCTTTGGAAATAGTATAACGAGATAAAATTCACACAGCATATAATCTCTCATTTTTTTTTACTTCTTCTTTCTGCACATTTGCTTTGTTTTGAAACTCAGAGACATAGCATAGAACCTTCTGTAAATTGCTTCTGTCGTTCGTGATTATGTGCCAGGGTTCATTCATGTCCTGCCATCTATCAGTCTCTTCTCTTCTGCTGTCAGACAATATCCTATTGTATGGATACAGTACATTATGTTTACATCAGCTAATGGACATTTAGGTTGCTTTTTATTTGGAGCTGTTGTGGAACATGCTCTAACACTTATGAACCCCTCCTTTGTATAATATTCACATGCATTTCTACCTCTCTTGAGTTTGTCTAAAAAGAAAGAGGGAGTCCTAGGTTACATAATAACTTGTATGTTCAGCCTTCTGAGGAGCCATCAGGTCAGCTGGTATCCCATCTCAGCAGTATATGGTTAGCAGTAAGAGGCCCATAGGACTTGAAATGAAGTAAAAATTTAGTCAGTAGAACAGAACCTACTGCCCATAGGCAGGAGTGGCACTTCCCAGAGAGCCTAAGGAGGGACAAGGGGACCCTGGACTGAGGCTGGAGCCTCTAAAAACTAAGGATTTTAGTACCAGCAGCAAAAGGAACAGACAGACCCTAGGAAAGAGCTCCAATGGACAGATGGCATAGCTCTGAGAATACAGGAACTTGCCATGGACAAGCCTGATGATCCCTAGAATCCATGGTGGAAGGAGAAAAGTGACTCCTGAAACAGTTCCATGTGGGTAATGAGTGTTGTGTACATGTACATCCCCCCACACCTCTCTCTGTGTCTCTGTCTCTTTCCCTCCCTCCATTCCTCCCCCTTCCCCTTCTCCTCTCTCTTTCTCTCTACCTTCCCCCTCTTCTCCTCTCTTTCTCTCCCTCCCCCTTCCCCTTCTTCTCCCCCCCCCCAACCCAGAGACAGAGAGACAGAGGATGGCTAGTATATATGAAGCCAGAGGTGGAAGCCCTGCTTAGTGTCAGAGGGATGGACAGATGGACTGAGCACAGTGTCAGCATCGAGAATTAAAGCTATGCTCTACTGGAAAGAAGGCTGAAGAAGTGACAGGACATGAATTCACAGGTGCACCCTAAAGTCTCTCTGGACCAGCTTCCCTGTGCCCAAAAATGCATTTGGAGGAGCTGACCTGGTCAGGTCCTTGTTCAGTCCCATTCACATTGAGGCGTCTTCCTTTGGGACAGCCTCTAGGCGCAGAGTGACTCCCATTTATCTTCAGAACACGCGTTTGCGCGTGGGGTTCCATTTTGGGGACTCCTGATCCAGCCCACTGACACAGCAGAGTGGGTGGCCAGCCACCTCACTGAGCACACCCTCTAATTGGTCTCCCTCCACCCTGCCCCCAGAGGACTGAGAAGGTGTCTCTCTTTCCCAACTGGTACAAAGTACAGCTGGAGCCAAGCTGCCCTCTCCCTCTCTCCGTATTTATATTTCACGACTTCTCTGGGTTACAGGAGGTAATTAACTGTTTTGGTTTAAAAGCCCTCCTGCTGGGTCGCAGTCTGCGTGGGAGAATCAAAGTAAACAAGCAAAAGGGAGCACTATCATCAAAGGACTCCGCACCTACCTTTCTTCATTATGAGAAGGGAAACGCGCGCGCCAGCGCGCCATTTGCCGCAGGTGCCGCGGATCACCCGTTTGGGGCAGCATCCCGGCGCTTTCATTCTTTTGAATGGCAAATCAAGAGTGATCGGTTCATAATTTAATGAGGCAGGCTTACTGAGGGTCCAAACATGCTGGAGATAACAGGCGCATCACCTGTGCCCTGCCTGAACAGTTGTAAATGATGCTGGCAACATATTCTGTCAGGTAACTTCCTCTAGCTACATTGTGGAAAAGGGATCAAAAGTTTCCTCTTCAAGTGAACATCAAGAACCAGTTGTTGGGGTTGGACACCTAGTTCATTTGGTAGAAGTGTTTGCCTAGCATGCTTGAGGACCTGGATTTGATCCCAACTCATACAACCTGGGTATGGTGGGTCTCACTGGTAATAGCAACTGTCAGGAGGGGTGGGGGGGGAGATCAAGAAGTTCAAGGTCATCCTCAGCTGCACAGCAAGTTTCTTGCCAATTTGAGTTACTTTTTGTTTTAGTTTTTTTGGTGTTTTTTTTTTTTAAATGTGTGTGTGGGCGGGGGAGCAAAACTGAGCAGTGGTGGCACATGTTTTTAGTCTCAGCACTTGGGAGGCAGAAGTAGGTGGATCTCTGAGTTCAAGGCCAGCCTGGTCTACAGAGTGTGTTCCAGCACAACCAGAGCTATACTGAGAATGCCTGTCTCAGAAAAACAAACAAACCAAATTTTAGAAATATATTTGCTGTATTGTGTGAATGTGCGTGATGGGCTGGCACATAGGCCATAGCATGAATAAGGGAGTTTTGCTTCCCTCCACCTTTAGGTAGATTCTGGGGATTGAACTGAGGTCAGTGGGTTTGTGAAAATGTCTTTACCTACTGAGCCATCTTGCCAGGCCAAGAACAAATTTTTATATTAAACTCTAGCTTTCTCCTTTGTAGATATGTTTCTCTATCCATCACTAAGACTTTGACACCCGCAGGTCCACATCTCTCCCAGGCTGTCCATGGTGAGTTATGAACAGAGAATGACACTGGGGTCAGAAATTCCTGTCTCTGTGCTGCTTCAGCAGTTTCTAAGGTATAGGCACAAAGAATCTGTCATCCACAATGGAAGCTATAGCAATGTACTGGAAGAAGTAAAAATGCCTGGAGGCATGGCACAAGAGTACTTGTCATGATGCAAACCAGGTTAAGCCTCATGTCACCAAGTTGCTAGTGCAAGCCCTCAACTCCCTGTCTTCCCAAAGCAGAATACCACATGTAGATAATTAAAATCTGTTAGGGTATTCATTTGTCTTCCTCAGGAAGCCAGGAAGGGAAAAAAATTAGGTAAGGCAGTAATGTGTGTCTTAGCAGAAACAAAGTGAAAAGGAGCTATTTTAGCAATGCCTAAACTGGATCATGCCTCTCCTGAACTACTTTTCATATCACCAAGGCTTTAAAGCTAATAATAATAAAAAAATAATATAAAAGAAAGAAAAGAAAAAAGAATAAAGACAGAAAGCCCCCTAAACCCTTCCAGACAGGAGCTTCTCTTAGACAGGGTCTTGTGTATCCAAGACTGGTCTCAGACTTCCTATGCAATGAAGGGTAATTTTCAACTCCTCCCCTCTGGCTTCCACCTCCAAAGTGTAGGGATATCACAGGCTCAGTACTTCTTGTATGTCAGACAAGCACTCACTCTACATCTCTAACTCAGGGCACCCCCCTTCCCCTTCTTAGAGACATGGTCTTGCTAGATAGCCTTGAATTAGCCTGGAGATCACTATATAGACTAGACTCAAAATTATGGTGCTTCTTTGTCTCTGCCTCTGGAAATTTGGGTTTGAAAGCCTATGCCACCACACTTAGCCTATATTTTTTCTTCCAGGTGGTAAATTAAGGTACTTAAACGTATTTTAACATAAGTATCTATGTGTGAGAAAGTGTGAACGCCATGGCATGAACATGGAGGTCAGAGGACAACCTGAGGATTGGGTCCTTCCCATCATACAGAGTTTTTTTGGTTTGATTTTGGTTTGATTTGGTTTTGGTTTTTTGAGACAGGGTTTCTCTTGTATGTAACCCTGGCTGTCCTGAAATCAATTCTGTAGAACAAGCTAGCCTGGCCATCATACAGAGTTTGAGGATCAAACTCAGGCCATCAGGCTTGGTAGCAAGGGAACTTACTTGTTAAGCCATCTCACTGACTCCAATATTTTAAAGGATCACGCTTTTCCAGAACATATTCACAGGTATTTTAAAGGGTTGTACTTTTCCTCTTCATTCATATATGTTTCCTTAAAGTCAACACTGAATCATAGAAAAAGATGGCTAGGTGGCCTTGAGGGGTGGCGGTGGTGATGGCCGCAGCAGTGCACACCTTTAATCCCAGCATTCTCAAGGCAGAGGCAGAAAAGAGGAAGGTGGATCTCTGAATTCAAGGCCAGCCTGGTCTACAGAGTGAGTTCCAGGAAAGCCAGGGTTACACAGAGAAACCCTGTCTCTAACACCTTAAAGGGGGTAGGGGTGGGGCAGGAGATTCGGAGGAGATTCAGAGGGGGGGGGGAATGGCAATGGCTTTTTTTTTTTTGGATAAACATTTCAGCAGTCCAGGCTAGTCTCCAACTCCCTATGCAGGGTTATGCAGCCAAGGATGGCCTTGAACTCCTGATCCTCTTAGTTCACTTCTGGAATCCTGGAAGAACTTAACCTGTTTAGGCAGTGTTGGGGATCCAGTCCACACACACTCTAAGGCAAGCAGGGTACTGATTGCCCTCTACCCCAGCCCTCCAAAAAATACTTCACTTATTTTTTTTAAATTACATTTATCTGCTTTGTGTGTGGGAATGGGCAAGTTCCATTGTTCCACAGCCCACATGTGGAAGTCAGAGGACAGCTTGCAGGAGGTGGTTCTCCTCTTCCATTATGAGGATTCCAGGGATCCAACTCAGGTCACCAAGCAATGCCCCTTTACCGGCCGAATCATCTCTCTATACCCACTGCATTGGTTTTTGTTGTTGTTGTTTGTTGTTTTTGTTTTGTTTTTGTTTTTGTTTTTTTTAAGAAGGGGGAGGCTCTGATAACTGTGGTCTGGTCACCACAGAGGGCTCTCCTCTGGGACTACCCACACAATCAGTGGCTTCTCTTCCAAGTATAGCATGCCACAGTCCCCTGCAAAATGACTGCTGTAGAGTACGTGTGCCCTTTCCCAGGGTGCACCAAGTCCCATGCACAGGATCGTGTCTAATTAAATGCCCCCCTCCCCGGAAATGCTAACAAAACAATGGCGGGCTGGCTGCATGCTAGGTTTTCCCCGTGTTTTCCACCTTTCCGGTGCCAGGCCTTCTCATCCATTCCTCGGCAGCTTTGTTCTCTCACCGGTGCCAGCCAGGCAGGCGTACTGAGCGACCACTTGGGTTTTCTTTCCTCTTTCTGCGCCCAGTAAATTTTTATAAAGCGTTTAACGTGAGAACAAGTAGGTTAATTTCCCGAGTGGCATACTCAGAGCCCAGCACCACTGCTGCGATTTGGCTTCTGAGGTAGGGGCCTCGGCCCCAGCAGCCAGAAACCTTGCCAGATCCTTCTCTGAACAGCCCCAGGTGCGATTTAGCAGAACAGATTGTGTGGACGCTGGACGGCCTGTGTCACAATGAAATGGTGTCCTTTCTTCCTGAGAGATGAAGACGGAAGCCTCTTGAGCTGGCAGTTCTGCCGTCAGAGGCCTCTGGACATGCAGGACAGGGGAAAGGCAGCCCATCTGGCCCCACACACCTGTCGTCAAGTACTTTAAAGTTCTAACAACATCACAGTACCACCCGAAGCTCCCCTAGCCCCCGCCCTATCACATATCTGTTTTCTCCTAACTCTAAGTGGAGCAGGGAATCCAAGGTTTTATTTTAATATGCAAAAGATAGAATCATAAGGAAAATTGAAAACCGTGTCTGGCATTTAATATACACCTAGCTGGACTCTACATGAAAGCTTGGTACACAGTGACCTATGAAGCAGATGGTGACCAGGTGTCAGCTCACCCAGCAATGGCCAGGCTGCTTGGGGAAGATGCTGTGGAGAGAAGCCAGGCTTCACAGCTACAAGTGTAAAAAGCTCAGAGATGAGAACAGCTTGTTTCCCTGAAGTCAGTGGGATTAGTGAGTCTTAGAAAAGACCAGGCTTGAAGCTTAGATACAAGTCTTCATTTTACAGCAGCAATTTTACCCTTAATGATACTAGAGCAAAAGAATCCCCATGCCAATGGCTTTGGAATAAATTATGCAGGTGCTTTTTAATATATGATGGGTTCAACTCCTAAATAGATCATAAGTTAAAGGATCAGATACTTGAGAACTGAGACAAGAGGGATGTCATGAGTTCGAGGCCAGCCTGGGTTGTAAAGTAAGACTCAACATAAGTCATAAGTCAAAAATGCATTTTCTAACTTTAACCTTCAGACTCATCCTGATGTACTGTAGAGACCTGGCTGTTTTTAGAGTCACAGGGCTGACTAGAAGCTGTTCTCACAACACTGCCAGCATATTTGATTACCCATAGCCACCTCAAAAACAGAGAGGCTCTAGAAATTGAAATCATGTCACCAGGCTTGGTGGCAACAGCCTCTACTCACTGAGCCATTTTGAAAGTAGGATACATTATATAGAGGAAAACACGGTGGCAGGAGCACAAGGTTGCTCGCTCACATCTAGGGAGACCAGAGAGCAGAGAAACGGGAAGGCCAGTGTTCAACTGGCCTTGTCTTTTTAAAGTTTAGTCTTGGACCCCAGCTCACAGGATGTTATCATTCATATCATACTCAAGGTGGGTCTTTCCTCCTCAGCTAAACTGCTTTGGAAATGTCCTTGATAATGTACCCCAAGGTGTGTCTCCTAGGTGATTGTAAATCCAGTCAAGTTGGCAGTGGAGATTAACCATCACAGCAGGAAAGATACAGTGGCTGGTGTGGGAGGGTTTGGTGGCTGGTGTGGGAGAGTTTGGTGGCTGATGTGGGAGAGTTTGGTGGCTGGAGTGGGAGGGTTTAGTGGCTGGTGTGGGAGGGTTTGGTGGCTGGTGTAGGAGGGTTTGATGGCTGATGTGGGAGGGTTTGGTGGCTTATGGGGGAGAGTTTGGTGGCTTGTGTGGGAGGGTTTGGTGGCTGGTATGGGAGGGTTTGGTGGTTTGGTGGCTGGAAGAACTTGTAGAAGTGGTGGCTTCTTATTGAATAGGAGGTATTGACAAGACTGCAGGTACAGGGACAGTTTATAACCTTCTGCCTGTCAGCTAAGCATCATGTACCAAAGAAGTTTCACTCTCTCCAAGCAGTGCTAGCTGTTAGAGACCATAAGCTCATGGCGGACATTTCACATCAAACAAACTCTGTATCATTAGGACTTAGTTGTTTCCTGGTTTTTGCTTTTGATTCACTTGTTCGCTTCATTCAAGAGCTTTCCTGGCCAGGCAGTGGTGGTGCACGCCTTTAATCCCAGCACTTGGGAGGCAGAGGCAGGCGGATTTCTGAGTTAAAGGCCAGCCTGGTCTACAGAGTGAGTCCCAGGACAGCCAGGGCTACACAGAGAAACCCTGTCTCGAAAAACCAAACCAAAATTTAAAAAAAAAGAGCTTTCCTAAAAACAGTCGGTATGAGGCTCTGTTTGAGGTAAGAAGAAAACAGCTCCCTATCTGTGCAGAGCTTCTCTGTAGTCAGGACAACAGCTAATCAACAAGTTAAACTAAGACCGACCTCAGCGGGAAGTGCCATGAATAGAACAGAATTAAGTGTTGGTATTGAGGGGACAGAGGGGATGGCAAAACAGCTTCTCAGAGGATGTGCCAATTGGTCTGACACCTGAACAACTAGACGTGAAGCCGTAACACATTTCTCAGAACATTCAGCATAGAGCACGTGTGCAAACAGCTGCTGAGGACACAGTCTATTAGTACAAACACTAGGTCCAATTAATTGCCCACTCAGTCCTACAGGAATAGCCATGGACCTTCAACTCTCACAATGTTCTTCTAATCCAGCCGTGGAACCTGCAAATCTGAAGTCCACTGTGTCTGGGGACTGGATGGTCTTCTCACCTCCCTGTGCCTTTGTTTCTGCCTTTCAAGGAGGGGTTAGGGATGTGGATCAGTTGGTCTGTCAGACATGAACAAAGCTCAGGGTTCCATCCCCAGCACCACATAAAACCAAGACACGGTGTTATAATGGCTACTGTTCTGTCAACTTGACACAAGTCATCATGGGTGGGCGGCAAGTTGAGAAAATGCATACATATGGTCCGACTGTCATCAAGCCTGTAGGACATTTTATTAAATAGTGATTGATGTGGGAGGGCCCAGCCCCTTGTGGGCTGGCAGTGCTGGTTCTGTAAGGGAGCAGGCTGAGCAAGCCAAGAGGAGCAAGCCATAAGCAGCACTCCTCCATGACCTCTACGTCAGTTCCTGCCCCCGGGTTCTTTTCTTGTTTTGAGTTCCTGTCCTGACTTCCTTTCATGGTAACAGTGATATGGATGTGTACGCCAAATAAACCTTCTCTTCCCCAAGTTGCTTTGGCCACGGTGATTCATCACGGGACTAGTTGATCTGACTAGGACAATGGTCACCCCAGCACTCTGGAAATGGAGGCAGGAGGAGAAGTGAAGTTCAAGGTCAGAGTAAGTTTGGAACACAGTCAAAGCGGGGGAGGGGGCAGGTAGGGATAACAACAGTGTCTGATGCAGGTAATGGTGAGGTTTGGGATAAATACTTAATATTTGTTAGATTTTTAAAAAATGTGTGTATACTCCCAAATGTTGATTTCGGGTGGTCCACCCACATCACACTCCTTCTCCTTTCTCACTTGTTAGGCTGATATCTGATATGATATAACCCAAAGTTACTGTGTCTCCCCAGGTACTCATACGGACTCACATTTTTCTCCCGTTCAATTACTGCTGGAAACAAACGGCTATAGCATCATCCTAATTCTGGTGTGACAAGTGGCAATGGTTAGCCTCCTTGTTCAAGAACAAATTGGGAGGGTCACTTGGAAGGTAAGTTCTGAGCCCTGTCTGATCATTGTGTCCTTTTCCAGGTCATTTCCCAGGTTATGCTGAATTCTGAACACATCTGCCCAAATCCATACCCAATATAAATGAATATACTCTCTGGGCATCTATCTCATCTATCCCAACAATCTACTGACACATCCTGACAACACGTTGGTTTCTTCTACCTGACAAGCAATTGGTAAGCATTTTTTAAATGTTTGCTTAATCAAGCTGACACAAAGAAAAAGAAGTAGGGATTAAAATAAGTTCTTTATTGGAGATTATCCAAGGATACGGAAGGCTGGGCCAGATGAGGCTAAACAAGTGTAATCTCAGCACTCCGGAGGCAGGGCCAGGAGGATCTGCTATAGGTTCAAGACCAGGATGGTCTATATAGTGAGTTCCAGGCCAGCCAACGCTGAGTGGCAAGACCTTTATTTCAGGACAAAAACATGGGGATGGAGAAATAAATGAGTCATACCCTAGAAAGGTAGATTTGTTGGAAAGAATTGAGAACCAGGGAAATGGGTCAGCAGATTAAAACGATACCAGAGTGAGCTAGCCTGAAGACCCAGAGTGAGCTAGCCTGATGATCCAGGCACAATTCCTGGGACTCACACTTCAAAACAAAACAAAAAGTTCTGGGTGTGGGTGGCATACACCTTTAATCCCAGAACTCAAGAGGCAGACAATTCAGTTCAATTCAATATGGATCTACATATTTTGCTCTAGACCAGCCAGATCTACATAGTGAGATCCAATCTTCATACAAAATTAAATGTTACAGATGGCAGAGCAGCTGTAAGATGCTGGGAGAAGCCGGGCAGTGGTGGCACACGCCTTTAATCCCAGCACTTGGGAGGCAGAGGCAGGCAGATTTCTGAGTTCGAGAGTTCGAGGCTAGCCTGGTTTACAGAGTGAGTTCCAGGACAGCCAGGGCTACACAGAGAAACCCTGTCTTGAAAAACCAAAAAAAAAAAAAAAAAAAAAGTTGCTGGGAGATAGGAGGCTGAGAGAGATCTGCTCAGAAGCATGCGGTACATCCAGCCTGGAGTATGCCACACAGCAGCAGAAACAATGAGAGATCCTGCTTCAGCAAAGTAGAAGACAAAGACCGACTCCTTAAAGTTGCCCTCAGACTTTCACACTCACACTGTAGAAATATGCTGCTGCACTCTAAATACACAGGGAGGCAGAGAAAGAGAGGCAAAGACAGACAGACGGACGGATGGACAGACAGACGGACAGACAGGCAGGCAGACAGACAGGAGAGAATAGCTATGAAGCAAAGACTTCCACAGCTTTCCTGATAGAAATCAACCATCAAAGAAAGTTGTTTGTATGCTGAAATTGGATCGTGAGAGACAAGAACATGATTTGCTGTTATTTAAAAACCACTCATTTGGAAAGAAATAGATTAAATATTGTCATAAACACGGTAACGATAAGCTGCTCAGTCTCAACTGTGAGCTAAACTGGTGTACACTGGTTCTAAAACCAAAATGAAGACCGAAGAGATGGCATGGCAGTTAAGAGCTCTGGCAGCTCCTGTAGAAGACCCAGGTTCGGTTCCTGGCATCCATGTTTGGGAGCTCACAACTGCCTGTAACTCCAGTTTCAGGGGATCAGACACCTTCTGCCCTTTGCAGGTACCCACAGTCATGAGTACACACACACACATAAATATATGAAAATTTAAATAAAATATATAAAATTGGGCTGGAGAGATGGCTCAGCAGTTAGGTACACTGACTGTTCTTCCAGAGGTCCTGAGTTCAATTCCCAGCAACCACATGATGGCTCACAACCATCTGCAATGGGATCCGATGCCCTCTTCTAATGTGTCTGAGGACAGCAAAGGTATACTCACTTACATAAAATAAATAAATAAATTCAAAATTGAAATGAGACGCACGTTAAAGGGTACTTTTCCAAACATGTACTGAGAGTTCTAACAACAGGCCAGCAAGTTCTAAATATGTCACAAGATATCAGAATTTTATTAATACCATTGCCCAATAAAAAAGAAATACTTGAAAGGATATGATTGATTAAAAATGAAGATCTTGGGACTGGAGTGATTGCTGAGTATCTTAGGGTTTTACTGCTGTGAACAGCCACCAGGACCAAGGACAACATTTAATTGGTGCTGGCTCACAGGTTTAGAGGTTCAGTCCATTATTATCAAGGTGGGAGCATGGCAGCATCCAGGCAGACACAGTGCATGAGGAGCTGAGAATTCTGCATCTTCATCTGGAGGCCACTAGCAGAATACTGGCTTACAGGCAGCTAGGACTAGAGTATTAAAGCCCATACCCATAGTGACACACTCCAACAAGGCCACATGTACTCCCAACAAGGCCACACTTCCAAATAGTGCGACTCCCTGGGCCAAGCATATATAAGCCATCACATTGAATAGTTAAAAATACTAGCTGCTCTTCCAGAGGACACTACTTCAATTCCCAGTACCACTAGTGGCTCACAGCCACCTGTAACTCCAGTCTTAGGAGACTAGATGCCTTCTTCTGGCATTTGTAGGCACTAGGCATGCACAGAAAACACACACACAGATATATATTCAGACCAAATACCCATACACATAAAATAAAACAAAATAACGTTTTTTTTGAATGGGCACCTAGCACAGAAACCAAGTCGTCAAAATAATGCCATTGAAGAAATGTCAGAATGAAGCCTCTTACACTGACAGTGAGGTGGTTCTATGCAAACAAAGCAACAAATTTGATACTCCCATTTGATTATATTAATTTGTTAGAAGCATGTTTTTGTTTTTATTATGCCTAAAACCAATCATAATGTTAACAAGAAAAGACAGATCAAAGCTTTGAAGATAAGCTATCCACTTTCTGAAATATCACACATCTGTGTTAGTTTTCCAAGGCTGCTATAACAAATCACCATGTAACAACACCTGCTGCCAAGCAGGATGACCTGAGTTCAATTCCTAAGACCCACAGGGTGGAAGGAAAGACTGGACTCCTGTAAGTTGTCATCTGCCTTCTAGGTTGTCATATGTATGGCACAGGAACACCTCCTCAACCCATACCCACTCCAACTAAAAGGTAAAGTTAAAAGTTCTAAAGAACAAGAGATCTACTCTACCATGGTTCCACAGGCCAAAGGTTTGAGCTCTAGATGTCAGCTGGGATCCCCAAGAGAACCTTTTGCCTGTTAAAGTTTCTGTTGTGGATGACAGACATGGTAGCCATGTCCCTCAAGCTTCAGACCTGATATCTTCTTGCATCTCTTATAAGAGTCACTGGATGTAGGTGTCCCTTAGACAACCCACAGTAATTTCATCTGTATCTCCTTAACTATACTCTGAACAGATGCTTCTTACAGAGAAGATTTCATCTACAGAGGGTCTAGGTATTAGGATGAGGTCATATCTTTTGAGCAGTCACTATTCAATCCCCCACAGAAATCAACTGGAATAAATGGTTCCTTAAAAGAACTGCTGGCAAATGGTTAAGATAACAGAGACAAGCTCTTCCTATTAAAAATCCCTTCCCTTGGTGCTGGGCATGGAGATGCCTGCCTTCGATCCCAGCATTTTGGAGATCTAGGCAGGTGAATCTCTGTGATTTCAAGATCAATCTGATCTACATATCGAGTTCCAGGACAACCAGGGAGACAGAATACAGGGATCACATCTCACTTTCCTGCTTTTTCCCCAAAATCACACTCCTCTCTACCTCTATTTAGATAATGGCACCTGGGCTATTTGAGGTCTTTGGTAGATCTCTACAGATGTCACTGTGTCCCTGGAGGCAGGACTTGTGGCTGTCACCATTTCATTGGCCTTAAAGGTAGGTGCCTTGGGGTAACCGTAAATTCACACATGACCTCTCTGCAGCATTCACGGCTCCACTGGTGACTGTAACTCTTCAGATGCTTCCAAACCTACACTTTTGTTCTTGGCTGTTTCAAATACTGCCTGTCTTGGTAGACTTGGTACACAGCTCACTCCCGATTCTCCCTACACCTATTCTTTTTCACTTTGCTGCTCATCCAAACAAGAAAGGCACCTGCAAATGAGGAGAAGACTGTTCAATATATGCTCGGAGCAATTCTTTCCATTAAGAGCTCTGTCTCTTCCATTAAGTCATAGAAGCTCCTTCACCACTAAGTGAATGTGCTTCTAGATGCCTAAGATCCAGAATCACAAGATCAAGCAACATCAGGGTTGAAGACAGGTCCACAGTTATGCAGTTGTTTGCATTATTTTATTATGTAGCATTTTTTATTTGTTTTTGTTTTGTGTGTGTGTGTTGTTATTATTGTTTTGTTTTGTTTTGAGACAACATCTCAAACAGCCCAGGCTGGCCTCAAACTCCCTGTGTAGCAAAAGATAACCTTGAACTCACTAGTTGGCTATATTGGTTAGTCACTAACCCTAAGAACCTGCCTGTTTTCATGGCTAGCTTGGGCATTACAGACCTATGCCTCCACAGCCTGCTTTAGATCCAAACTCAGGCCCTCTTGCTCATTCAGCAAGCATTTAACCAACTGTGTCATCCCCTAAGGCCCCCAGTCTTGATCACCTGGTCTTCCTGCCTCTATCTGCCAAGTTCTAGGATTACAAGCAAGGATCACCATGCTCAATAGATTTAGTCATTTTTGAAACAAGAATAAAAAAGCCCTAGGGAGATCACTGAAAGATTTGAGGCCATGCTGAAGACACAGTCAGGACAGCCCAAGTCAACTGAAGCTCAGCTAGGTGCTTGTTCCACACCATGCTGTATGACATACAGCTTGATCTTGCTATGCTTGCCGTGACTCCACGGTGACATCCAAGGAGATTGGTAACTCAAAGAATAGTGTTGGTGACTGTCTTCATTTCTGTTGCTGTGATAAAACACCATGACCAAAAGCAATGGGGGGAGGAAAGGGTTTATTCACTCTATAGCTTAGAAGTCCATCACTGAGGAAAGCCAGGGCAGGATCTCTGGGCATGAACTTGAAGTCACTGAAACAGAAGCATTTAGGAGTATTACTTTCTAGCTTTTTCTGCCTGCTTTCTGATTTACCCCAGAAAGGCTTGTCTAGGGGTGGCACTGTCCACGGTGAGCTGGTCCTTCCTACTTTATTCATCAATCAATAAGAAAACACTGCAGGCTTGCCCATTGGCCAGTCTGGTAGAGGCATTTTCTCAACTGAGTTTCCGTCTTCCGAAATGGCTTTAGCTTCTGTCAGGCTGCCATGAAACTGACACAGTGATGTTGACTGAGGATGGGTTTCCTGCACATGGCTCTCTGAACTCATGGAGCCTGGCACACAGATTAAATGGTACCTGTAAAACTGCATGGCTTTGCTTGTTCAGCCCCTGATTCTTCACCACATCTTTATAGGAAAGGGAGGACTGAATGAAACATGCCATGTTATGGGTTAAAAAAAAAAAAATGCCTGGCTGTCTCCATTTGAAGCCAAAGTACCTCCTGAGATGGAAAGCAAGACTCCTAATTTTCTAGGGCTTAACTCTAAAATTAAGCAGGTATCCAAGATCAGTAATGATAGCCTTAGGAACAAACTTGTTTTTGCTTAAAACTCATCACTGTCTGGAAAAGGAAGCGTTACCTCTTAGGAAGAGTAAAGCTATCAGCTACCTCCTAGCAAATGAGGAAGGCATTTTCTGGTTGATGCAGAGAGAGAAAAAGACCCAGATGGTGGATCCTTGTGGCATAGACTTCTCTGCTCTGGCTGTCTAATACACTTCCTCACTGAGTTAATTCTGCTTGTATCAAACCATCACGGAAGTTTGCTTGTTTTGGGGCGGGGGAAGAAGAGAAAAACAAAAGGACTTTCATCTAAAGCATTTCCACCTCCCTCCTTTGGCACCAGGATGCCCTGTTGATTAAAAGAAGCAACCAAAATGACCTGTCCTTTGGTGGAAAAGGTCTCAAAACTAGGTCCTCTGAAGGAGTCAAGAGAATCCCTTCCTTGGGAACAGAATAGGACCCTAGACTCTGGTGGGCCTATTACCTGGGCCAGAAGTGATGCCTAATAAAGGTTCAGAATTTATTTTATAAACAGGTTTTGGCATGTAGGAGGGAGCATGTTGCATTACTGCCGGCTGCAGAGTGAGTCCCCCGGGCTCGCCGCCCTGTCTTCTTTCATGAGGAATCCCTGCCAATCTAGGATCTGTGAACTGCTTCTGCCAGCCAATCTCTAATTTAGCATATGTACAAAGCCAATTTTTGGACACCACGATGGAGCCTGGCACCTCTGCAACTCTCTGTATTTGCAACATTTTCAGTGAAATATGAACAACTAGCAGGGTAGAAACAAACCACAACATGGAAAAAGCTTTCTAGATTCACAGATAAACCGTGTGTGTGTGTGTGTGTGTGTGTGTGTATGTGCATTTGTGTGTTTGAGTGTATGTATGTGTGCATATGCATCTGTGCATCTGTGCATGTGATATGTATATATACATTTGTGTGTGCATGTGTGTGCATGTGTGTGCAAGTGTATATATGTGTGCACTCAAATCCATGAGTATATATGCGTGTGAGCGAGTGTGTATGCATTTGTGTGTGTGTGTATGTGTGTGTGTGTGTGTGTATCCCTCCTGCTTCCCAACATAAACTTCCCCCATGCCTTCCCTTGTGGTTGTTTCATTTAGATTTTTCAATCTGGGATGTACTTAGCAAAAGCCAGCACTGACAAAGATAAACCCTGCTCCCCACTGAGAACATCTGATTTTTAAAATGTAAAAATGCTGCTCTTTACAGAATAAGACATTTCCCTTTTAATGAGTTTCAAGATATACCCAAATAATTTGCAACTAGCAAATGACACCATTTCAGAGTACTTACCAATAATTCCCACGCAAAACCAATTTGATGAGAGGCTCAAGCTAGTGGAACCTACAGTTTGGGGACACAATGGGAGCTGCTTCTGAGGGGACAACTGTCACAGTCACAGGAAAACTTGCCTACTCTTAGGCTTTTACCATGATCTTCCCCAGAAAACCTGCCCCTGCAGTGTGTTTGTTTGATGGACTATTTGAGAACAACATTTTGACTTTTTCTGATGTATGTATGAAATAGAATCTCTGAGCTAAGGAGAAGTAGACTCGTGTCACTTTCTTCCCAAGTATGCATGTGGGACAAAGGCCAAATTCTGACTATTTTGTTGTGACCTCTACCCTGCTTCCCAAGTGAGTCACCAGAGTGAGCAGACCCTCCCAAGCAATACAGCACCCTGACATCTAGGGCTTCTGTTGGGACAGTGTAAGTCTGCATCCTGCATGGATCACGATAAATATTTTAGCATTGTGGCTGATGGTGAGCTGTGAATATGATGCAGAAGCCTAGCTTGATGGCCCTGCCCTGGTGTGGCCTCCCCAGGTGGCAGGGCTGAGAGCAGAGAGGGCACTATGGTTGGCAGGGGGTGAAAGTACCTGCTGCCAGTCATTCTGAGTAGCCCCCAGGCTGATTAGTGACAAGAGCTGACAGGCTCCTAATGGGAGGGCCTGTCCAGCTTCTTTTGGCAGCAGGTACGAAGAACATGCATGGAGTACTGAGGCAGAGACATTCTATGTTCGTGGCTATATACTTCATCTGCAAGACCACCTGCCTAGTCTCAGTGGAGAATCGCCATTAAGGGATGTCTGATGGCACTAGGTTCTCCCACCCCTCAGGGGCTCCGCCCAACCCAGACAAAAAGGCTGGGCAGCAGTGCTGGGATTAGACAGGATCGATATGTGTATATGGAATACTGTCACGGACAATTGAAGAGGCTCACACGTCACCCCGCGGGGAACTGCTATGAACTGAAGTCTGTGGTCAATGACTCTCACGGAACCCAGGTCCTGGCCAGTCTGCCTGGGTGTAGCCAGAGAGAATGTTTGTGACATCTGTGACTATTAGCGTTGCAGGTACTAGAATACATGATTCTAGGGCTGGTCTCCAAAATGAAAAATAACTATTGAAGTGGAGGGAGTCTGCCACACCCCAGAGAGCCTTGAACCTAAAATTGCAAAATAACCACTTTCAAAATAGCACAGACAGACAGCCAAGTTCAATTCAACCCAAAGCCTATACATTTTGTGTCCCATTGCCTCTTCCCTTAGCCAGTTCCCAGGCTCGTGAGTTTACTGAGATTCTTTACTGATGGATGTGAGTTCACACAGGGATAATCAGAGAATTTAGGTATGAAGGACAATTAGAACGGCAGAATCATTTTTGGTGTTTGTTTATTTTTGTTGTTTTTCGGTTTTGGTCCTTCATCAGCATCTTCTATTCTTCCTCCTCCTCCTCCCTCCTCCTCTTCCTCCTCCTCCTCCTTCTTCTTCAGACAGTGCCTTGCTATGCAAGCCAGGCTACCCTTGAACTTATAACTTCCTGCCTTGGCCTCCTGAGTATTAAGATTACAAGTATCCACCAACACACCACAACAAACATACCTTGAATTCCTTGAGCTCGCACGCTCGCGCACACACACACACACAAACAAACACAAGCATGCACCATGAGATAACACAGTAATAAAAACACTTGTTTGCCTAGCATGACCTGAGTTAGATCCCTGGAACCCACGTAGTAGGAGGCACTCGTTGTAGACGCCTGAAAGTTGTTCTCTGACTTCCTGCATTGGTTAGTTTTCTATCAACTTGATACAAGCTAGAGTTATTTGGGAGGCAGGACTCTCAAGTTTGTCAAATACTCTCTTGATTAGTGTTAGATATGGGAGGGCCCAGCTCACTATGGGTGGTACCAACCCTGGACAAGTGACCTTGAATTGTTTAAGGAAGTAGGCTAAGCAAGCACTGAGGAGCAAGCCAGTAAGGTTATTTTTGTCGTGTTTGATCACGGCAATAGAAACTCTAATAAAACATCCCCACGTGAGCTCCATGGCATGTTCATGCTTTCCCACAACTCAATAAATGTCATAAAAAACAAAAAAGCACTTCAGTCTTATCAAGCTAAGTAGATTTCCAAAAGACAGAAGAAGCTAGAATGTAATTTGGAAGTCACTTACAAGGTTTATCATTCCAATAATGCAGCTCAATTTTCCCAGTGAAAAGAAAGAAAATTCAACTCCAGAATTAGTATGTGTTGGGTTAGAACATAGTCAAAGGAAAAGGAACTCTCTGGCCAGAGAGCAGTGTGTTGACAAATGCCACCCGGGACAGTGGCCATCATGAGGAACACAAGCAGACAAATATATTTTAAGATGGAGGCCCAGGCCATGGTGTACACACTCACCTGAAAATGCTCAGGGGAGGCTGGAAGGCTGGGTTAATTTCTTTTCCATTATCAACTGACTACTGAGCTGACCCCTCAAAATACTTTCCCAGCAACATCAAAATTCTGCATTTGATTAAATTACTGAAGAGAAGAGCCAAGCCAAACTGGCACCTGGAATTGGCCAACCATCCCAGGAGCTTCCTTACACACCGAGAAAAAGAAGAAATAAGTCTTCATCAGTCCAGGATCTAGCCTTCTCCCTTTGGGTGAGTCCTACATACCCCTGCTCTCAATATCAGCTGTGGATCTACTATCCTTCAGTTTTCCTCATCAGAAAGCCATCAGCATAGAATTTAGATGCTGAGCCCCGTGTAGATAGTTAGTAGAATGGAGGTAAGACAGAGGGAATAAGACCCCTCCCCCACACTTCAGCAGTCCTGCCAAGGTGCCCGAGACACAATTTCAACTAAAGTCAACATCTGTGGCAACCTGTGCTACCCTCGACTTCCTACTCTGCCCACTCAATTCCTGCCTCTCCCTCCCCATCATTACTGTTTTAAACATTCGCTTAGTGTGCTTATGGGGATGCCATGTTCACAGGTTTGAGCCTCTTGAACAACAAACTATTCCTCATATAAAAGAAGACTAAGGGCTGAGAGTATAGTTCAGTGGTATAGAGTTTGTCTATCATGCCCAAGGCCTTCAGTTCCCTCCACCGCACCACCGAGGGGTGGGGGAAAGAAATTTGGAATAAAATAAAATGGTATCACTTTTTTCTTCTCTCTAAAGTCAGCTAATGATGAGTAACATCCATATAGTCCCTTATTGATCAAGTACTTTGATGTTCCTTTACTCTCTTTCATCCCTGTAACAGCCTTGGAGACTGGTGCTATGGTCCTTATCTATAGGTGAGGACTCTAAGTCTCAGAGGAGCAGAGACACTTCCCTGTGCTGTTCAGCTGTTAGATTTCCAAGAAAGTTCTGTCTGACTTTGTCCTCAGCTCCCAGCTGGGCAGCCCAAACTCCTCATGGAGTTGGCCAGCCCCTCTGCCATGCCTTACTTTATGGTGTTATGTAAATGGAATTACATAAAGGTATCCATCCAATAAGCCACTAAAACACCTCTGCTTATGGGAAACTTCTGTCAAAAGCAGTGTTCCTGCACATGGCCGAGTGCCCTTTCTCCTTTCTCTGCTTGTCTTTCTTGAGTGCAGAGAGCTCTGACTGAGTCAGTGGGAGCCACCCACCTGGGAGGATGGGAGGATTGTGAATACATCCCATAACACAAAGACTTCCATTCCAATAAATAATTAGGAGGAAGTTCAAGGCTGCTTCCTCAGCTGATCTTCACCAGCTTAATCTGAGCCAATTCTGGATTAAACACTTCTGCTCAGTGGTTTTGACAGTCTCAGCCAGGCACATCCTGATGAAGTTGGAGATGCAGAAAATAGTTTTTGATGGGAGGGAGGGAAGGAGGGAGGTATGAAACAGAAAGCAAGTCAACCAAGTGAGTGGATCAACTTATGCGGACAGAGAGAAATAGGAATCCAGAGACAGGTGCACACAAGAGTGTGTGCACCCATGAGGGATAGAGCATGCGCATGAATGTGTGGGAGAGAGTGTGCATGTATAGAAGTGATGTAAGTGGAAAGGCAGGCGGGGATGACTCTAATTAATTAGACGTGAAGATCTTGGCAGCGAGAGGTGTGTTTATAAACAGTCTTCACTGAAACATACCTTTCCAACTATTGATGATCTTACTTGCCAGAAATCATCTCTGAGATAATTATCCTGTGCTTGCTTCAGTCCAAAAGTGTGTGTGTGGTGGTGGTGGTAGGGGAATACTAGCGAGTGAACATAACCATCCCCACACACAACCCCCCACCTGCTCTAACATATAGCTCGGCACAGAGACGAGCATTCCCAGTGCTCAGCTAAAGAAGCAAGCCAACACAAAGCAGTTTGCACACTGGTTGGATGGTGGGATCTTAGCCAGATGCTTTGGGCTTGTACCTCAGAAAAATTAGAAAAGAGAGAGAGAGAGAAGAAACAACAGAATCCTAGTCACGTAGAAATCAATGAAAGTAGAATACTTTCACAGACATGCCAAATCTTTTGGGAAAAGTATCTCCCACAGACCCTTTCTGAGGAAGTGACTAGAAGATTAAAATAAATGAGTAAACTGAGCAAGGAGAAGCCATGAGATCCAGCAAACAAAAGCTCCAACTCAGATCAGGCCTAAGGACTCCCCTAGGTGAAGAGAAGGGAGGGCATGGGATAACAACCCAGTGAGCAGCCAACTCAGATAAGAACTGGGGGAATTTATTGGTTACTTAGTATATTTTAAGACATTTTATAATTCCCAAGTCCCAAATGAAGCCTTATCAGTAGTAGATACAAATGAACGAAGCAAATCCAAAAGACAATAAGCAAATGGGATACATACAGACTACAAACTATCATTCATCCGTGAAAAGAAAGACACGAGCTACAAAGCCAAGAGGTGGGGGGAGGCACAGAGGAACCTTAAATACATACTATTAAGTCAAAGAAAGCGTCTGAAAATGCCTTATACCATCTGATTGGAACTTGACAACATTTTAGAAAAGGCAAAATTATAGCCTTCAATGGTTGCCATAGTTGTGAGATTGTTTACAAAATTGTTATGCAGTGAGTATTTAGTACAATTATATGTTAATATGTTCATATATGTGGCGGATGGTGATACGGAAAGGGTAAGAGCTGCTTCCTCTTTCTACAGAGATGAAGTCCATGGGAACCTTTAAAAGGTTAATGAAGAAATGGGTGATAAACAGCAGCGAGGGCGTGCAAGCGTCACCTTTACGGACATGGAGTTCTCATGGTTAATTTTATGTGATGATCAGACTGGGCTAGTGGCCCAGATAGCTGGTAAAACATTATTTCTAGGTGTGTCTCTGGGGGAGGTTTTGGAAGAGATTAGCACTTCTCTCACCAGTGTGAGTGGGCATCACCCAATCTGCTAAAGGCTGAGAGCAAGAAAAAACAATGAATTTCTCTCTCCTTCTGCTAGACATCAATTCTCTTCTGCCTCTGGCCACTGAAGTCCTGGTTCTCTGGCCTTTGAGCTCTGATAGAACTACTACAGTGCCTTGTCTAGATTTCTTTAGCTTACAAACACTGGATCACAGAATTTCTCAGCCTTTGCGATGCTCTGAGTCATTTTCCGAAAATCCTTCCATACATAACCTCACATCCCAGTGTCTGTCTGTCTCTCTGTCTCTCCTTCTCTCTCTCCCCCACCCCCAGTGTGTCTGTGTGTGTGTGTCTGTGTGCCTGTGTGTCTACCTGTATGTGTGTCTATGTGTATGTCTGTCTGTATTCAGAGACCAGGCTATCAATAGTTCTCTTTTGCTGTTGTTAAAGATTTATATATGTATGTGTAAGTATGTCACATGTATGCAGGTCCCTGAGAGGCCAGAGGGTATCAGATCCCCTGGAGCTGGAGCTCCTGACAGCCTGGTATGGGTCCTAGGTGCTGGGATCCAAACACAGATTCTCTGAAAGAACAGTTTGTGCTCTTTTCTCTGAGTTCTCTCTGTTCAGACCTTACTTTATTATCTTTAATCTGCAACTCCCAAATTCTCATTCTCTCTCTCTCTCTCTCTCTCTTTCTCTCTCTCTCTCTCTCTCTCTCTCTCTCTCTCTCTCTCTTTCTCCCTCCCTCCCTCCCTCCCTCCCTTCCTTCCTTCCTCCTCCCCTTATCAATGAGCCTAATGAGATAGCAAGGAGATAGAAGCATCTAAGGTCAACCTTAGAAGTTACATATGTAGTTACCAAACTTAACTTCAAGGTAATATATAACTGCAAAAGAATCTGAGGAATACAACTGTATGCCAAAAGGAAGAGGGACTGGGTTTGCTGACCTCTGTCACATAAATTCTTATATATGACCACACTGTAGTAAAAGAATCGGAATCCAGATATTCAGTTTTAACTTAGTGATAACATCTTCAAATATTCTCTCAGTTGTATTCTCTCAATCACATCCCTTCAAACATACATGAGAGATAAATATATATTAAATAGACAATTTCTGCCTCCAAAGATAGCCAATACAATCTGATTCTTCTTTTAGGGAACATATTATGGTCACAATGAAAATTATCCATGGAAGGAAATAGTTATCAAGGATAAATCCAGGTTCCAAAAGAATAGAATTTGGCTAAGAGCTCACATGGCTGAGAAAGAATGAGCAGCTGCCTACATATTATGTGGCCCTTGTTTGCATCTTCAGTGTTATGCATATCTTTGTTTAAGCACTATCCCATTATCAGTAGGTGAGAGGAAAAAGAAAATCCTACCTGTAGCATGCATTCAGATCCCCTCTAAATACCTGAGAAATCTCAGCCAGCAGGAGTTAGGAAGGATTGGGCCTTTGATCTTCCCTGGTGGCTGCCTGGTCAGGCCATTGTAACAAAACACCAAGGTCTAGATGGCTTAGTAACAAAAAACACTGAATCTCATGATCCTGTAGGCTGTCAAATCCAAGACCAAAGTGCCAGTAGGTTTGATGTCTGGTGAAGACCCACTCCCTGATTCATGATGGGGCCTTCCCATTGTGTCCTAATAGGGTGGAGGGGGCAACAAACTCCTTAGAATCTCTTTTATCAGAACACTAACTTCATTCACAAGGACTCCACGGATATTACTTTTCAACTCAAGGATTTCTGGAAGGACACAAATGTTTAAATCATAGCCGAACCACAGATTTCCTACCTGAGGACTACCAGCAAAAACAAAGGCACAACCACTGGGGGCCACTCCAAGCAAAAACAACCTGAAGATGCTGGGTATCAAGGTGCATATCTTAATCTCAGGGAGCCAGAGGCAGGTGGATCTCTGTAACTTTATAGCCAGTTCAGTCAATACAGAAAGTTCCAGGCCAGTCAATGCTGCAAAGTGAGCCCCTGTTGGGTTTTGTTTTGTTTCGTTTTGTTTAAGGAAAAAAAAAAGAAATCAAGCATCCTCAAAATCATATTTTCAGCCTGCCCACCTCCCCACTTTCGTTTTTTGAAACCAGGTCTCATGTAGCCCAGGACTGATTCAAACTCACTAAGTACCCCAGGCTGGTCTCAAGCTCTTGATCTTCCTGCCTCCACATCCCAAGTACTGTGGGTCACTGCTAGTAGAATGATTTCTTGGGGTAGACTGAGGTAGACTAAAAATGATGGTCATCACCTCTGCTGTAGTTCTGCTCTGGGTTGGCTATGGTCATCCTTCGCTAATCCATTAGCTGAAACACAATATCTAGTGTGATAGCATCTGGAGGTGTGCACAGCCCATGAGAGGTCACAGGGACAGAGCCCTTGTGAATAGAGATATAAGAGAGACTCCAAAGAGTTCTTAGAGGAGGACAAAAGAAAATCTCTTCTCTGAAAACTATTTAGAATGGGCAGGTACTAGCAGCCAAGGATGGCAAGTAACAAGGGTTGGGGGTGGGGTTAGAGAGGCATGGAATGTGGGGGTCACGGTGACAACTCAAGTAAGTATCTATTTCCAGCAGTTCATAGTGCTACCATGTTATTTCCAAAGACTGGGAGACAAAGGGGCAGCCCCATGGCCCAGTGAACTTACATTAAGATATATACTATGTGTTTTCTACATGGCAGGCACCATGCTGGTATTGTATGGACACCTGCTAATTGAATCCTCATACCTTCTGTATACAGCAGACAGAGACAGAACCCCATCCCATTAGTACCTAGTACATACAGCTGCCCATGAGCACTGACTGCAGTACCAACTACTGAGTGGCCCCGGGTGGTTTGTGGTCCATGAAAAAAGGCTAATACAAAGCATCCCAGAAATGCAAAGTATTCTGTAATTTGACCTGGCCCCACTGAGATCAGTATCTTTAGCAAATCTGAAAGAAAAGATGGCCATGTTTATTTATTTATTTATTTAGAGATAATATGACAAAAACATTTTGACACAGAATTTTAAGGAAGAAACTATGCTGCCTCTATCACTCCTAACTGAAAAAAAAAAGAAGTCACAGCATTTCTTCCTCGAAGGATGCAACAAGGATGGAACCAGAGAAGCAAAGGGACAACACAGTTGGCTCTGTGCATAGAAAATGCTCAGGGTCACAATCTGCTCAGCCTGCTAGGTGTTCAGGAAACAGAGCCGAGACGGTTTCGGGATTCACTGTTTCAGGCTTAGCATTCACCAGTACCCTTCTCGTCTCTCTAACCCACAAGGTTGTCGTCATCATCCTTGGATGTACCACCCCTACCGAGTGGCTTGCATCATTTATCTTTGTACCATTCACAGCGGTTGTGTTGAGGACAGTGGATCCTCTTTTGAGCTATACTCTACCTAGTCCCCATCCCTCCTTGTACAGGTAGTTCGTGGGACACGGCATCTGAAAACCAGAAGTATGTGTAGCAACCACTCTGTCTAAGACTTACACAAGACTTGCCCACAAACATTAGGCATGGTAATATTCAACTTTAATCCCAGCACTTGGAAGGCAGAGGGAGGTGGATCAAAGATTGAGGCCAGCCTGGTCTACAGATCAAGTTCCAAGGCAGCCAAAACTACACAGAGGAACATTCTATCACTGAGCATTATGCAAAGCCACAAGCCCAGACCTTCTTTTATAACAACATCTCCACTGAAATCTTAAGACTGCAAGAAAAGTGAATTTCTACAATTCTGTAACCCCAAACCGCTACATGTTGTCTATAAATTATTACAGTACAAAGGGTCCTGGTCATCTGTGGCTTCTCTAATAGACATAAGTTCTCAAACCCATAACGACACAACATCAAACCCTAGGGTTTGGGAAGCCATAATGGCATGGACTTTTGGATGGTATCTGGAATCTCTTTCATGCCTTCCCTCCCCAAATCTCAAGGCTGACAGTATCACACCATGGGGTCAGTAAACAGTGACAAGAGCTTTGGCTTGATGTCGGCTGCTAAACCTACTGCACAAGTGTTGGCTTCCATTTAGAATTAGAAGACGGAGTACAATGGACTCACACCACTCTCTCTATCCAGAAGATTTGAAAGATCCGCCAGTGGAGCAACAACACCTTGTCACTAAAAATTTGGTGATTCTCCTCTAGAGCCATCTCATGGCACATCTGTTTCTCTGAAGGCTTCAGTGAGGCCTGTGGCCTCTCAGATATATCCCAGATAACAAAATGTAACAGCCCCTTGGAAACCTGGGTCTGGAGCTGAGGGCCTGTCTGTTCCATGGATGTTTAAAAAACAGCTCTGACTGGACCCCAGGGGCAGCCTGCTTCAAAGGGCAGCTGGAAGGCCACATGCAGACAGAGCATAGCACCTGTGCCCAGGGCTATCAGGCCTATCTTGAAAACAGAGTGGAGGGCTTGTGCCCTGGGTTCCCAACAGGCAGTTAATTTCGCCTGCCATTTCTAGTCTTCCTCTGGCTCCAATTGCTTCTCGGCTTCCTCTTTTGCCTCAGATGGGCAGGTTTCCAGAGCTGTCAGATTTTCTTCTGCCCAAGTTAACAAGGACATTGATTTTGGAGGAAGGCAGTCCCTTCCTCCCACTCTCGTCCTTGCCTGGCTCCTGGCTGAGCCTCGCCAACGCTATGGCATTGTCTGGTTTTATTAGTACTGCCTGGCTGAGACCTCCCTTCCCAGGTGGCCCTGGTGGCTCTGGCTTCTTCTACTTGGCATGTTGACATGCATTTTTGGTCTCCCAGGGAGAGACTGCTTACCTGGATAATGGGCACTTGACCCTCCGGTTCCCAAAGTGGACCTGTGTACCTCAGCAGGACTTGCATCTGTTTTCACGATGATCGCCAGGAGGGAGTCATAGCAATGTGACCTTGCTTGGATGGCTCTGAGATTGATGGAAATCGGGTCACTTTAGGGGTTCTAATGGCTCTCAAAATGGTAGATCCTAGAGGCTCTACTGTATCTACAGAGGACACCGTGTCCCTTTCAGAGTGGAAGCATGGCTCTTCCGAACTTTTTCATCGGGCATAGAATTGTGAGTGTCTGTTTCTCTGAATTATTTGCCCATGGGGAGGGAAGGAGAGAGAGAGAGAGAGAGAGAGAGAGAGAGAAAGAGAGAGAGAGAGAGAGAGAACAAATAAACATTGTTTCCCACTGTAGAGATAGAAAAGTAGGTTTGGAGGAAAGAAAGGAAGTTTCCCTTGTATGACACACACATCACCCTGTCCCCTCCTCTTTCCTCTCTAACCATAGTGACAGCCTGCACATGGCTCACCTGTTCACTCTTGGCCAACTCTAACCTACCTTTAACCTGACTTTAATATGGCTTTTTTTTTAAGACAGTTTTGCTAGGCAGCAAAGACTGGCCTGAAACTCCCAGTCCCTCTTGTTTCCAAATGCAGGGATTAGAAGTGTGCATGGGCATTATACCTGGTTCAGACATTTTTATGGTATGTATATCTGCTGCTTGGTCTTAACTGCTCTCCACCATCTTAAAATACATTCAAAAGCCCTTCTTATATGGCTCACGGGTTTACCTCTCCCAGCTCCTGCCTTCCTCCTGAGTCTTCTATGTCCCCGAGAACTAGGCTTTCCAGCACATACCTTTATCATAGTGCCTTCAAAATGTCAAGTTCTCATCTGCCTCTGTGCTTGTGAATCTTCCTCCTATCCCTCTAGAGTCCATCCCCCACCTCCCCCAGACCCCTGCTCAAATGTCACATGCACAGAATGATTCTCTAGCAGGAGTCCTGTTTTCTGTCTTCATTGCATTTTGCAGTGTGTGTTCTCATCACTGTCACAAGCTGACTACTGCATGTACATCTGGGTGCATACTAGCCTAGTGTCTATTGCACCAGCCATGCTATCCTCAAGAGGAGGTCCAACACTTAGGTTGCTTACACCACAGATAACTGCAGTGACAGCCACCCATTGCCACATAATGGCTGTTCAATCCTTATTTGATGACTCACAGAGTGGCTGTCTACCTACCTGGTGTGCCTTTCCTAACAGTGTAACTTCTGTGTAATGAAGCCCTGTTACTCCAGCATTGAACAGACATTTTCACTTGCCAGGAAGACCTGGAATGTTCTTGAGAATCCTGAACTTACATGTCTGGATGACTAGGACAAGGTCCCCACTTCCTGAAGCCAAGTTGGCTTGGTGGTTTCATCTGGTCTCACATTTCTCCCTCGAAGCTCCTGTGTGATGGCAGACTGGCATATCTTCCCTGACTTCTCATGTTGGCCAAGATGAATGTGCCACATTGGTGATAATGTCAGTAAACTCTGAAGCTGCCAAGGAGTGTGGCAAGTGAGGGCCAAGAGGAAACCGGAGAGCAAACACTCAAGCCCTGGAAATTGTCTCATTAAGAGAGGTGCCAGCCGCCACACCCTGGATGGAAGGGCATAATTGCTGGAAACAGCTAATCACTAACAGCCCGACAGCTCCTGGCCTATAGTCCTTTTCTTCTCTTCAGGATCTGTGCCCCACCCCCTTCCTCCAGAGGGGAAAAGGTGCCAAAAAAGGAAGCCAGGCATGATGACATAGCTCCTGCCTCATACACAGGGAATTCCTTTCCCCTGGCTTTCCCAAGTTACATTGGGAAGCATCTCTTTATTGCTAAGCTTGAAATTCCAATGCATCTATCCAAGCAAAGTTCTCTGAACACCAGAGAAGTGATCTGAACCCAGCTTGGCAGACAAAGGTTTTCTGAATGACACTGGACTTTCCCAAGAGGGTGCCTCATAAAAGTAACCCTTGGCTTTGGGGGAGCTATATGTGAAGACACAAACTAAACATCTCTTGGGGAGTCCCTATGAAGTAAGTGAACCACAAAATAAACAAAATTAAAGGCCCTCATAGATTTGTTGGTTTGGTCTTTTGTTTGTTTGTTTTTCTGTACTGGAGCTTACTATATGCTATACACTGTTCTACCACTGAGCCACTATCTCAGCCATTTCATTGTTAAATTACATTTATTACAAGTATTTTTATGATAATTCACTAAAATAAGTGATCAGCCCCATCTAGTAAATGCCCAAATATCAAAACAGAAAAATGTCACAGTTCTCCAGGAGAATATACCTGTTCAAAGTTATAAGCCCAAAGATGGGAGACAGCTCAGTGGTCACGGCGACTGCCATGAAATGATGAGCCTATACTGGAGCTCGTATCCCCAGAGCCCACATAAGATGTTGATTGAACATGGTGGCCACCTATAACTCCAGATTTTGTAAGATGAAAACAGGGATCCCTGAAACAAACTGGCGAGCTAGACTAGCGTTATTAGGGTGGTTGGGGTTCTGACCTTAAAAGTCAAAAGTGCTAAGTCATGTGGAGACAACTGGTATGTCACAATCTCTCAAAAAATAAAGGTTTTAGTGATCCCTTTTTTGTATGAGGGTGCGTGTATATATGCACCTCTCTTTGCATAAGTGTATACCTATGTATGTGCAAGCAGAGGCTTCTTTCACTAAACCTGAAGCCCATCACTTATAACAGACTAGCTGGGCAGCCAGCTCCCAGAATCCATATATCTCCATCCCCCAGTACTGGGGTTACAGGCATGAGAGGCCATGCCTGGCCTTTTACATGGGTTTTTTTAACTATGAATTTGACCTCAAGTTCTCATGCTTATATAGCAAACATTATTACCCACTGAGCCATCTCCCAAGCTCTACAGACTCCTTCTGTAAAATACTTTGTCAATATATAAGAAAAGCATAAATGGGGCTGGAAAGATGGCTCAGAGGTTAAAAGCTCTTACTGCTCTTTCGGAGGACCCAAATTCAATTCTCAGCACCCATATCTGATAGCTCCAGGGGATCTTATACCCTCTTCAGGCTTCCACAGGCACACCACCACCACCACCACCCCCACACACAAACACACACACATATGGCATACATTCACGCATATATATATATATAT
>NW_021604567.1:19515571-19543679 GCF_004785775.1 Grammomys surdaster | reverse complement strand
GGAGTGAGTGGGGCCAGAGCAAGAGGGAGAAGGGAAGGGGGAAAAAAATCTGGTATATTTGGAGCTGGTGAGATGGTTCAGTTGCCAAATACGGCAATCTGAATTCAATCCTCAGGATTCACAAGGTGGGGCTGGTGAGATGGTTCAGCGGTTGAGAGCATTGACTGCTCTTCCAGAGGTCCTGAGTTCAAATCCCACCAACCACATGGTGGCTCACAACCATCCCTAATGAGATCTGATGCCCTCTTATGGGGTGTCTGAAGACAGTATACTTACATATAATAAATAAATAAATAAACAAACAAACAAACAAACCTTTGGGCTGGACTCACAAGGGGGACGGGAGAATTGCCCAGGTAGGATGTCCTCTGATGAGCACACTTTTTTTTCCCTAAAAATTATTTATTTTATGTATAACTAAGAATTATTTATTTTATTTTATGTATAGGAGTATACTGTAGCTGCCTTCAGAAGAAGGTATTGGATCCCATTACAGATGGTTGTGAACCACCATGTGGTTGCTGGGAATTGAACTCAGGACTCTGGAAGAGCAGTCAGTGCTCTTAACCACTGAGCCATCTCTCTAGCCCCACCTCCCTGTGTACGTACGTATGTATGTACGTATGTATGAACACACACAGAATAAGCAAATGTAATCAGAAATTAAGAGACATATTTGATGAACAGTTTGCTATAAAAGGATGTAAAGTACTAAACCATGGGTGACCGTGAAAACACATATAAAAAAAAAGTCACCGACAAGAGGGTCACAAATTGCAAGCTTCTGTTTATATACAAGGCTCCAAATCGGCAAGCCCACAGGAACAGCGAGGAGGTGAAGTGCCTGCCTAGGGCAGACAGCTGAGGAGGAAAATGAGACCGAGCTGCTAATAATAGGAACAGGGTTTCTCTTCTGGGATTATAGAAACATGAATATCAATAAAATTGATCATGATGATGCTTGTTTAACATCATAGTAAACTAGAGCCATGAAAGTCACCGAATTGTGTGTGCATTTTACAGGGAAAAAATACACAGGACATAAATTATCATACTTCCCAGTAAAGATAGTATACGCTCAAAGGATATAATAACACAGTATTATATGTATGCATGTATATATGTATGTATGTGTGTGTATATAATAGAAACCATATGGTGTAGTGGCCTCTCATTTCCTTAGTGGGACAATGGAGGTCAGTTCAAAGCCAACCAAAAAAACCAACGAGAACTCCAATCTCTTGATTTAAGACACCACACTGGTCCTAGCCTGGTATGGTTATTACACTGCTTTTAATTCTAGCACTTGGGAGGCTGAGGCAGGCAGGTCTCAGAGTTTGAGGCCAACCTGGTGTACAAGTTCCAGTAACTGCCACAGGGCTACAACAAAGAAACTTTGCCTCGTAAAATAAAACAACACACACACACATACACACACACACACACACACACACACACACACGTGTTGGTTCATGAAGACAATTAAGAAAAATCCATTCCACAATCTTAGGATTAGCAGGGAGACCAGAGACTGGGAAAAATAAGAGAGTTTCAAATTTGGGCCTTTTGTTGAATTATAGAAATTCATCTTAGACAGCTTAGGGCTGACCACGTTGATGCAAAAGCTAAAGAAAGCCCAGCTTCAGTGGCATCCACTAATTGCTGCCTGTCACACCCTGGTTCTTAGGCTATACACATACTGCTATCTGATTATGTGCAAATGGCTGCTATGTACAGCTTACCACCAGTTTAGGCAAAAAGCTAGGTCCTCTGTGCACGAAGCAAGCCTCCACCATCCAGGGCACGGCCGTCCCTTCTGGCAGTGACTCCCACACTAAGCACACATGTGCACCAGCCTGAAGAGCAAGGCTAGGATTTCCTGCTCAAAGAGTATGCCATCCTGTGACCAGTGACTTCCAAGCGGCTAAATGCTTTGACGGATTCTCTGGCTCCAGAATACTTGTCTATCGGTATCAGCAGCATGTGGCACAGTTAGTCCCTGCCACCTCACTGTTCTTGAGTCCCTAGACACACTCTTCCTCCTTAACATCCCATATCAACACCTCTCCCTCTTCACCCTTTCCTGCTGGAGCCATGCACTCAGCCTCTCGGCTCTTGTATCATCTCCGGGGACATTGCCTACAGGCAGATCTGCAGACTACACGTTCCTCAGAAGCCAGGCCTTATACGCGACGTCACTGATGGACGGCAAGGCAGAATTCCGGCAGTTGCCTGAAGTTGAACAGGTCTCATACTGAGTGTCTGATCTTGCTCCTACTAGTGTGCTCATCACCACAGTAGTGATGAGCAACTCTTCCTTCAGGGCCAAGATTCTAAATACTTCCCTGATTCATCTTTTCTTTCTAACCAAGAAACATTTGATCCACCAAAAAATCTACTTGATTCAGCCTCAAAAATATACCCCAAACCTGTCTAGCCACACCCCAAACCTGTCTGGCCACACCCCAAATCCACTTAACCACACCCAAGTCTGTCTGACCACACCCCAAATCTGTCTAGCCACACCCCAAACCTGTCTGGTCACACCCCAAACCTGTCTGGCCACACCCCAAATCCACTCAACCACACCCAAATCTGTCTGACCACACCCCAAATCTGTCTCCCTATTTGAGTCGCCATCAGTCAGTGCTCAGCGGCTCAGGGCATTCACTTCCTGCCTAGTCTGCCTGGTCTGCGGTCTGCCTGCTCAACAAGTATCTGCCAGACAAATGAATGACAGCTGCCAATCCCACAGAGCCGTCACTTGCCAACATCTGGTCCAGAGCAGCTTACGGATTAAGAGCATAAAATCTTGCTATGCAGCGTTTGGACTAAAATAAAGAGAAAACCAAGGTAAAGCTTCTTGCTGCTGTTTACTGTCTGTTATAGTCTGGAGACATGAGGGGTAGCATGGAGAGATGCCTGGAGAGATGCCTTCAATGCCAGCATCTCACAGTCAAAACGGATGCCTAGCTACAAGCATGGGGGGATGTACATCAGACATTAAGAGGATCCAGTGATCTGAGATCATCACCAACCCCATCCAAAACTCTTTCTAAGGTTGGATCTCAAGTATTGTAGCCCAGGCTAGCTTGGAACTCCCATGTAGCCAAAGATGACACTAAATTTCTAATCCCCCTGCCTTACTTACAGAATGATGGAATATGTACCATCGCCATGCTCTGTTTATTGGTGATTTGGGGGCAGTGACACAGGCTTAGAAGATGAGTCATTCACTCATTTGCCCATATGAGTTCACGGCTCTGTCATCTCCTAGCAGGAATATAGAATTAATTTCCTACTTTTAGCTTTCCATCAGTTCTCCATTCTACCTTTCCTTCAGTCTAGGGTTGATCTTCCTGAAATGCAACCATACATATAGCCTTCCTCTACCTGGAAACTCCTTATGGTTCCTCCGAGCTGGTTCCTAACACTGTGGCCATATGATCCAACAACCTTCATGGCCAACGTTCCCACCACATTCCCTGCCGGTCAAGAGAATATGGTTTTCCATTATTTGACATGGTAGCTACATGTCCACCCACCACCTATACTACCACTGACTTTTCCTTCAAACTATCTCACTGAGAAAATGTTTAAAATTTTTTGCTGTTGGGGCAATTTAATCTTAGAACTTGTGTATGCTAGCCTCAAGCTATGTAGCCAGCCCCCTCTTTATTTTTAATTTTATTTTTTATGTGTATGAGGTGGTTTGTACTATGTATGCACCTAGTATCTCTGGAGGCCAGAAAAAGGTATTGGACTACCCTGGTACAGGAGTTAAAGATGGTTGTAAGCTGCCATGTGGGTGCTGGGAATTTAACCTGGGTCGTGGTAATCGAACCTGGGTTCTCTATAAGAGCACCCAGTGCATTTAACCCCTTACCCACTCTCTAGCAACTTACTTTTCTTAATGTTAGACTAACAGGCTTGATTGTTTTTATGCTGTGGGACCCAGCCCATGGCTTTATGCATGCTAGGCAGACACTCTACCAACTCAACTATATCTACAGCGATACTCCCTGACTTAAAAAATACATATAGTATTACTGGCCAGGTATGGTGGCACACACCTTTATCCCAGCACTTGTGAAGCAGAGCCAGGCAGATCTCTGTGAGTTCAAGGCCAGCTTGGTCTACAGAGTGAGTTCCAAGACAGCCAGAGCTCCATAGTGAAACCCTGTTTAAACCAAACAACAATAGCAAATTATTGTTATTATTTTTATGTTCATAGTTTTGTTTGAATGTATGTCTGTGCACCACGTGTGTGCCTAGCGCCCCCAGAGGCCTGAAGAGGATGTTGAATCCCCTGGGACTGGAGTTCTGAGTTGACACATGGGTGCTGGGAATCAACCAGCTCTCTTAACTGCTGAGACATTTCTCCACACTTTAGTTTTCCCCTGTCAATATTACACATGAAATCCCTAGTTTGAAGTATACTAAGGTAGACACCTACTTCAAAAGCAAAAAGGAAAAGCTATTTTATTTTTTTCCTCTTGGCTTTTCTTTCTTTTTTTTTAATTTTTAAAGATTTTATTATTTATTTTATATATATATGACTACACTGTAGTTGTCATCAGACACACCAGAAGAGGGCACTGGATCCCATTACAGATGGTTGTGAGCCACCATGTGGTGGCTGGGAATCAAACTCAGGACTTCTTGAAGAGCAGTCAGTGCTCTTAACCACTGAGCCATCTCTTCATCCTCCCTCCATCCCCCCTCCCTTGGTTTTTCAAGACAAGATGTCTCTGTGTAACTCTGGATGACTTAGAACTAGCTCTGTAGACCAGGCTGGCCCCAAAATCAGAGATCTGCCTGCCTCTGCCTCTAGTGTGTTGGGATTAAAGGTATATGCCACCATGCCCCAGTTGGAAAATTTATTTTCATTAAAAAATAAATAAACAGCTTCTTTCTCTCTCCTCCAGCTGAGCAAGATGCCCAAGGTAAAGAAGGCCATGGGGAAAAAGGTGGCCCCGCCCCTCCGCTGTTGTCAAGAAACAGGAGGCCGAAAAGGTGATCAATCCTTTGTTGGAGAAAAGGCCCAAGAACTTCAGCATTGGGCAGGACATCCAGCCCAAAAGAGATCTAACACGCTTCATCAAACAGCCCAGCTACATCAGGCTGCAGCAGCAAAGAGCCATCCTTTATAAGGGTCTCAAAGTACCTCCTGTCATTAACCAGTTCACCCAGGCAAACAGCTACTCAGCTGCTTAAGCTTGCCCACAAGCACAGGCCAGAGACTAAGCAGGAGAAGAAGCAAAGGCTACTGGCCCGTGCTGAGAAGAAAGCTGCTGGCAAAGGGGATGACTCAACTAAGAGACTACCTGTCCTCCGAGCAGGAGTCAATACAGTCACCACCTTGGTGGAAAACAAGAAGGCTCAGCTGGTGTTGACTGCCCATGATGTAGACCCCATTGAGCTGGTGGTTTTCCTCCCTGCCCTATGTCAAAAGATTGGGGGTGCCCTACTGTATCATCAAGGGAAAGGCCAGGCTGGGTCGCCTGGTCCACAGGAAGACATGCACCATTGTTGCCTTCACACAGCTTAACTCGGAAGACAAGGGTGCTCTGGCTAAGCTGGTGGAAGCTATTAGGGCCAATTATAATGACAGACATGACGAGATCCGCTACCACTGGGGAGGCAACGTCCTCCTGGGTCCTAAGTCTGTGGCTCGCATTGCCAAGCTAGAAACGGCAAAGGCTAAAGAACTGGCCACTAAACTGGGTTAAATGTACAGAAAGGTTTCTGTACATAAATATAATTATGAAATTATCTTCCTAAATAAATAAATAAATGTAAAATTGGCTTTTTTTTTTGGGGGGGGGGACTCCTAACAATTTTAGGACTCACTCTTTCTGTGTTCCTCAGTGCCTATGACCAAGCAAGCACCATAGAGCTAGCTATGCCACAAAGAGTCTACCTGAGACCACGTGGCAAGCTCAGTCACTCCATCCACTCAGTAGCCCAAGTAATATTTATGAGCCCCTACTATGTACTAAGTATTTGGTCCCTTGCTGACTCTACACCTACTCTGCTAAAGCAAGATAGCCATAGTCCTCAGCTTCTCAGAGTTTACATTGCAACAGGAAGATAACGGACCAACAACAAGAAAATCAATAGATTTTAGGAATACACTAAATGAAACAAACAGGATGCTATCACAGAAATCATGGCAGTGAGCCGAGGGGAGCCCTGCAGATAGGATGACAGGGAAGGCGTAGGCCTCAAGATGAGAAGGAGCCAGCTGCAGTAAGAAATGGGTTTTGAGGCAGCTGCTGCCTGACAAATATTGAGAGGAGATCAGGACAAAAGAACCCAGAGTGAACAGATGAAGTGGAGATGCTCCAGTACGATACTGGGAAGGTCTTTAGGAGACAGAATGCAGGACATCACGGAGAAGACCATGAGGCTTTTTTTTTTTCTTGCTTCTTAGTGTTGGTGCCCTGGATTGAACTCATGGCTTCCCACTGGCTAAGCAAGTATTCTACCGCTGAGCTACATCCACAGCTCACTGGTGCCTGTTCTGCAAACATGAAGACCTAGGTTCAGGTCTTCTGTACCAGGACAGTTTCAGACATGGCAGCCCATGTCTAGAATTTAAGACAGGCAGATCTGGGGTGTAGCTGGGGTTGGCCACTTTGTGGGTTCTCCTTTCTTCCACCCTTTACACTTTTACTCCCACCCTTTCAACCACCTAACACTAGACAAGAGAAAAAAGGGGACAGGGAGGAAAGGAGGCGGTGTTATCACTAGGCTACTTCCTGCTGACTAGGGGCAAGGTTGATCTTCACCCACAAGATATCTACTTTCTCACGACTACTTAACAAACCAAGACCAACAGGAAATGGTAGCAAACAACAGCCCAAAACAACCCACCTCACCACCACATTCATATGCTCTCTGAGAAGTCTCCAGAAATCCGAACGTCACACAATCACAGAAACTATCAACAGCTGACAAAATCATGCCTCTGCTAGACCGCAAGGCAAATCACAGTCAGCTGCTGTGGACAATCTGAAGCAGCCCCATATCCCACACCTTGAGATTAAAAGGAAAACATATTCCTATAACATTTCTAAGATTTTTTTTTTAAAATGAAATTCCAAAATTCTCATGACACTTGGGAGCTCTCCAGCCAACCATTCCAGCCAAAACAGCAAGCTCCAGTTTCAGTGAGGCCCTGTCTCAAAAAAACAAGATAGAGAGCAATAGAGGAAGACATACCCAGTGAATGATGTTGACCCCTGTCACATGCACAGGGGCGCACACTGTATTCGTCAGGGTCCTCTAGAAGAGCTTACAGAATGAATCCATGTATAAACAGGGTTTCTTACAACAGCTGACAGGCTATGGTCCAGCTAGTCCAACAATGGACATCTACCAACAGAAGGTTCAAGAATCCAGCAGTTATTCAGTTGATGCTGGATGTCTCAGCTGGTCTTCAGTATATGCTGAAATCCTGAATAAACAGACTCCAATGTCAGTGAAGGAATGGCCTTGCCAGCAAGCAGGGGGTGGGGGGCAAGCCATCAAAGGAGCAGCTTCCTTCTCCTGTGTCCTTTATGTAGGCTGCCAACCGAAGGTGTGGCCCAGATTAAAGGTGGATCTTCCCACCTCAAAAGATCCAGATTAAAAGTGGATCGTCTCATTGCGAATGATTTAATTAAGAAAAATCCTCCACAGGTGTACCCAGCCTCTTGGGTTTTAGTTAATCCTGGATGTAGTCAAGCTGACAACCAAGAACAGTGATCACAGTCCACCCCTTGTGGACTTGACACATACAAATCTCCTTATGTCATTAATTTCCAAATGAAAACAACCAGGTCATAGTTAGGCCTGACATGACATGACTATACCTTGCACAACAGAAAACACATAATAAATTTTAGAATAGGTGGCAATGTCCTTTAAAGACATTCTTTTTTAGTACATCAAACTTATATATGATAACCACTGATAGTCTCCTAATTGATGTTAAAGAACTGATGATGGGGGCTGGAGAGATGGCTCAGTGGTTAAGAGCACTGACTGCTCTTCCAGAGGTCCTGAGTTCAATTCCCAGCAACCACGTGGTGGCTTATAACCATCTGTAATGAGATTTGATGCCCTCTTCTGGTGTGTCTGAAGACAGCTACAGTGTACTCATAAATAAAATAAATAAATCTAAAAAAAAAAAAGGGGGGGGAACCCTCATAATTTAAAAAAAAAACAACTGATGATAAAGGAATCGAGGAGGAAAACACAAATGTCTGCATTATTAACACATTCTTAAGATTTTGACAGAAACATGCATGTCAATTACAACCCCTGTTTCTACAACAGGTCACATGGCCTTAGCTAATGTTTATAACTGTCTTCTTCTACTACCCATTCTGTATTTTTCTAGGGATGTGATACTGTTTTTTGATTTGCTACTCTCCCTGGCAGAGGCAATTCTAAAGGCTTCCATTTACCCTTTCCAACAGTAACAGTTCACTCGGCCAGTCAAGGAACCAGTGTGAGAACCCTGCCAACTGCTAAGTATCTCTATCCCAATTATACATTCTGGGACTGAAGAAATAACCACAGGATGAGTTTGAATCTACTGTGTCAGACTCACTAAACTCCATTCATCTCTGGCCTCCATAAGCCCCTACTTTAACTGGAGGGCCTCAGTGTTTCTTGGGGTCTCCCAGAATCAGAATCAATCCAGAACCATTGTCCAACAGATCCTGGAAAGTCTGATTGTTTCCTATGTCCCATTGTATAGTCATCCTTGTAAAAGACATAGGTCCCTCTAGAGAAGGGCAGGAGAAAAGCTAATAACAAAATTTTCAGGTATTGTATCAAGATCCTTCCTCAGGGGAACCTGGTTGTCCCTTCATTCAAGGGGTTCTGGGTCTGCAAACCGGCTCAAGCCTGGAAATTGGTTCACGAACAGAAATTCCCTTTTGTCACAATCCAATGTAGCCTTTTGTTCATTTGTTTAGGAATCCTTGTACTTATACAGAACAAACAAAAATGCAGTGGGCTTCTTATCTGTTTCATGCCTGGAAATACCATGATTGATTAGCCAGTACCAAAGGTCCATAGGAGTCATGCCGTTATAAAAACACTATGCCTGTGTTTCTGCCCTTTATGGAGTAGGCCATGGTAGGTATTGTTTTGTCTGTGTTGCCTATTATTATAACTATGATTACCTTGCTCTTGGTGATTCACATTAGAAGCTCGCACAGGCACTCAAAAGTACATACACACACACAGAGGCACATGCACGCGAGAGGAACATGCATGAATAAGTAGCCCATGACTATGTTCTCAGGACATAGTGTGTCCTCATAAGTAAGGGTAGGGACTGAAAGACAGAAAGTGGTTTAGCTGACATCTGAGGGTTAATTTTGCAATTAACCAGTGTTTATCTTTCTTGTTGCTGTTGTTTTGGCTAAAAACAAACTAAAACATTCTGCAAAGGAGGGAGGGAGGGAAGGAGGGAAGACACATAGGCTGCCACATGCCTGTCACAGCATCTCAGCACCTAAGCTCATTTTATCTCTATGACAGAATACCTGAGAAAATAACTTAAAATAGCATTTGTTTTGACTCAAGGTTCCAGGTTTCAGTCCAGAGGTCCTTGGCTCAGTTGCTTCTGAGCTCATGCACAGTGGGCAGAATACAACTGGAAGAGGTGTGTAGTAAAGCAAAGAGGCTCACCTCACAGCAGACAGAGCAAAGAGTATGGAAAAGGTTAGCAACAAGGTATACCCTTCACTCTTTTCACACACACACACACACATATATGGTTGTGGAGGTGTGGTACACTGTGTGTATGAACGTTGTGTACATTGTGTGTGTGTGTGTGTTTGCACACACTATGTGTGTATGTATGTGTCACAAAGCATGTGTGGAAACCAGGGGTCAGTACTTTCCCTCTACCCTGTGGGCTCCAGGGATTGACTTCAAGACACTGAAGTAGGCTTAAGGACGAGTACCTTTACCTGCTAAACCATCTTCCTAGTTCCCTCTTCACTACCTTTAATCAACAGATTATCAACCTACAAATGAGTTCATCCTTTGAGGAAGTCAGAGGCCTCATGCTCCATCACTTCCTGCGTCCCATCGGTGACCACCAAGCCTTTGAGAGACAAGGTTTCAGATTCAAACCCGCAAAGGTCACTCCCTACTCCTAGCTCAGGCCCTTCTGACTGGATGTGGCTCATGGGCAGAGCACAGGGCCAGCATCTGAGGACACCTGTTGAGGCTCCTCCTGCCTGCCTCCTTAGTCCACCTTCTCAAACCCTAAAGCCCAGGTGACTCTGACTCTAACTTCTGCCCTTTTCAGCTCTATGCTCTATGAATGTCTTAGCCAACCACACTGTGATGTTTGTGCTTGTTTCCTTTTTTTTAAAAAAAAAATATTGATTTCATATATGAGTACACTGTTGCTCTCTTCAGACACATCAGAAGAGGGTAATGGATTCTATTACAGATGGTTGTAAGCCACCATGTGGTTGCTGGGAATTGAACTCAGTACCTCTGGAAGAGCAGTCAGTGCTCTTAACTGCTGAGCCATCTCTCCAGCCCTGTGTTTGTATTCTGTACTCAATCTTGTCTCCTGTCTCCAGTCCCGTGGACACAGCAAGGTCACCACCAAATACATCATGGATCCAGGCTGGGGTCCCTGCCCTGTGTTCAGACATTCAGAGGAGGTTTAGACAGAGGCAACACACAGCTTGGTTCTAGCTCTGCTTCTCTTGCCAGATCCAGTTTGTAAGAAGCAAAGAAGATATCAATGGAGAAGGTTTATTTTTGCTCATATTTTTATTAATGAACAGTGGGTACAAGCTTATTTCCAATATGACTATAGAATTTTTATGTCTACATCTATAAACAAACACCTATGATTTTATATTTATATCAGCTCCTTTTATTTCAAATCAGACTATTCACCAATGGGAATATTATGAAGATTTTGGGTTTTTTTTATTTATTTTATGTATATGAGTACACTGTAGCTGTCTTCAGACACACCAGAAGAAGGCATTGGATCCCATTACAGATGGTTGTGAGCCACCATGTGGTTGCTGGGAATTGAACTCAGAACCTCTGGAAGAGCAGCCAGTGCTTTTAACCGCTGAGCCATCTCTCCAGCCTGAAGATTTTAGTTTTTAGAGGATATTAAATAATTAGAATGAATGAACTAGTAAAAAATATAAATCTAATAAAATATTTATTATAACTATAGGAATACTTAATGTAGTAAAAAAAAGAAAGTAGTAACTTTTAAAATAATATCAAATACATGAGTTATATGACTTCAAGATTGTGTGTGCTGTGTGTCTGTATGCTGTCTGTTTGCATATGTGTACTGTGCTATGTGTGCATTGTGTGTATGTGCTGTGTATCTGTGTGTATATGTATACAAAATGTACATGTATGTGTATATTCACTGTGTATGTGTATGTCTGTGCGCACTGTGTGTGTGAGCATGCTGTGTGTGTGTTCACTGTATATGCGTCTGTGTGTGAGCTACGTTGTGCTGTGTGTGTGTGCATGCCGTGTCTGCGTGCATGCTGTGTGTGTGTGTGCACTCTCCTGTGCACACTAGAGTGGGTTAACGTCAGGTGTTTTTCTCAATCACTTTCAACCTGTTTTCCCTTATTAAAATAGGGCCTTACTAAGTAGCCCTGACTGTCTTGGGTCTCACGATGTAGACCAGGCTGACCTTGAACTCACACAGATCCCCCTGCCTCTGCTTCGTGAGTGCTGGGATTAAAGGTGGGCATCACCATACCCAGCTTCAACCTTATTTTTTGATGAAGAGTCTCTAAGTGAACCTGGCTAGCTAGCAAGTCCCAAGAATCTTCTGTCTCCACCTCCCCGGTGCTGGGTTACGGTGTACAGGCTGTGCCTTTCCTGTACATGGGTGTTGCTGATCAAGAACTGAGCCTCTTGCTTACACAGCAAGGAGTTTAACTGACTGAGCCATTCCCTTAGCCATCTATCCCCTCAGCCCCATCAAGATAATGTTTCATGTGGAAACAATTTCTTGCCTCTCATAAACTGTCCGATTTTCTTTGTGAACTGAAGTCAGTACACATATAGAATCCTATCGTTCTAATTACCATCAGACCCTAATCCTGCTGCAGAAGGCAGCAGGTGGCCTTTCCATTCTTCCTGAGGCGGTTCCCTGTGGACATGCTCAGCTTTCTGAAGCAGAGCAGTGATGCGGTCCTTCCACAAGGTGCACGTTGCTGCAACTCAGGCTGTTACGTGTTCAGTATCAACATATTAAGTGCTCAGCGCTCTGCCCAGAAAAGATCAAAACCTATCAAAAAGTAGGGCCGCACTATGTACCCTTTGCTAGTCTGGAACTCACTGAGTGGAACAGATTGACCTGGAACTTGGTTTCAATCCTTCTGTCCTGCCCCCTGAGCACCATCGTATCTGTCGGTATGATTTTGGACCTTGGGTTCCCATACAGCTTGTTTCTCTGTTCTCCTCTGATGGTCTTCATGAAGTCCATTCGCTTAGAAAGAAACTGCCTCCTAAAGCAGAATTCCAACATGATTTCAGTGGACAGAAACTCGGGTGGGCATAGAACAATTGGACTCGGGCATATCAGCATCCCTCTAGAAAACCCCTGGTTAGAAGCGGCAGTCACATGACCCACAGAGGACCAAAAAAAAAAAAAAAAAAAAAAGCCGCTGCCTCGCCACACCCAAACATAGCCGGGAGCATCTTTCGGCAGCAGGGTCTCCTTACTTCTGTGACTATATGGCCATTGCTGGTTGCCTTTTAGTGGTAATAGAAATTTTTACATTAATGCTGTAAATTCTGCACCATATTTTGACACCTGCTACATCAGATGTAAATGCAGGGGGTAAAAACCACAACTGCATAATGAAAAACCATCCATTTTCCCCTTTCTAGTCCCAGCAGGGACAGCAATTGCAAGTCACTCTGCAAACATATGTGAGGTTGGGGACATGGAAGGAGAGGATAGTCAGAGTCCCACAGCACAAATCACTATCCCAAAATAATAATTTAAGGAGAAAGGAGGGTGGGAACCCTTGGGAGAAAGACCTCTAAGACTGGCGAGAGTCCTAGCGTAAAGCCGATTGCTTCTAGAACCGTCTTGGAGAGGCTCACCCACCTGGGGGTCTGCCCTAGGTGGTACACCCACTGGGTCAACCCTCTGTAGTGAGGGCCCTCCTGGGATGGCCCAGTCAGTTCCAGATCCCTTGCAGAACGTGGAGGTTGGCAACGGCTTTTCTGGATGAGTCAGTATTCACCTCGACCCCCCAGGCTTTTCCCAAATGTCTGTCCCTTTCTCTCTCGGGCCCCATTGCTACTACTCCCCGGTGGGCTTCTCAATCCTGCTGTCTATGAATGTCCCAAAGCCCAAAGCTCACAGGGGTCTCCAGTCCAGGACTCTTCTAGCAGGGCAAGCCAGTCCTGTGCCATCCTTCCTGCTTCAGTTCTGGCAAGAGAAAGCCCTCAGTCAGGCCCTCCCCGGACAGATCTTGGAAATGATTAATCTCTCAGATTAAACTGAATGAGCTCAATATAAAAATATTTTTAAAAAACAGTAGGGTCGTTAAAGAGTGACAGATTTAAGCGCCATCTGGGCTCGCTGGTCAGGGTGGCGCGAATTCCATCAAACGGCTGAACGGTGCACGATCTGAGAATCCCATCTGTTTTATCTAACATGCCTCGGTCCGACAGTTTGGCCATTTTGATGTTAGAGTTGTTTAAAGAAAACATTATTCTATGGGTATAGAATGCTTCCTCTAAACTCCCTGAATGAAAATGTACACTTGATTATCACAATGTCTGACGGACTGGAAGCTCCACTGGATTCTAACAGTGGACTCGGAGCAATTCCAAACGGACTTCTTTTCACACAGGGTTATTTCCACCGGTTTATTTTTGTAAATCTTTGGGACCATATGTGGAGATGTTTCTTAGGGTTATCCTATGAAAGTTCACTTCATTTTTTTTGTCTCCAATGAAAACTATATTGACTGAAAACTATATATATTATAAAGTGGGATTTTTTTCTTTCTATTATTAATCCTTCTTCCTCTTACATCCCTCAACTAAAATATTTTTATGAAAATATTATTGTGAAAAATACTCATGAAATACCAGGCAGTTTTAGTTATCCATGAGAAGCATGTTTTTCCTCTTCTGCTCTTTCTTTGATCAGTGGGGACCCATCCCTAGCCTTTCTGTTTCTGACCTTGGTCACTTTGGAGTGCTTCCCTGACTGCTTAGGCTGTAAAACAAGTTCTAGAAACATGATTCAGATTTCCCTGTGCCCAATACCATGGTTCCGTTTCTGAAATAGTGGCAAAACAAAAAACAAACAAACAAAAACCAGATATATTCTGTGGCCACTTCATCCTTAACAAATGGAGAAAAATCTAGGAGGGTGAAAAAGGATACTATAAATAGGCTAAACGGGACTAATGTATATTATGTACACTTATGAAAATGTCATTAATAGATACTTTAAAAAAGAATAAATTGTATCTTATGCATTTAAGGCATTTTTGAAGAATCCTATTTTAATCAAAATGCCCTTGAACTGGAAAACACTGTTCTTCTACAATATGATCAATAGGGTGATTAGAACTTTTGCCCATAAAATGCAGGAGGGGTAATTTCCCTGTTTTACTGTTATGCGGCACATTACAGTATTTTACAAACACATGGCTACTAAGCCGTCATAAAACCAAGACTGGTGCAACTGGAACCAGAAGAGAGATTGCTTATCACCGTGTTTATTATTAATTTCAGTCATCTTTTATAAGTACCGTGAACCTCAGTCTCACAGTCAAAGCTTTTAGAGATTTACATATCACATGTATTTGCTAACATACAAGTCACTGGCAATTTTTAAAAAGCTGGCACAATACACGTGAGGAACATAGGCACTTATGACTTCTTTACCTTTAAAACCAAGCCCCCCCCCAAAAAAAATCATACTGAGTAACCTTTCCAATACTATGTGTAGCTGTGTGTGAAAGGGCACACTAAGGTCGGCTATCTCTAATAACCCTAACTACTACTTAAGATTCCCATAGAATAAGTACTGAAAAACAAAGTGACAGCCAGGCATGGTGTCGCACACCTCTAGTCCCATCAGAGGCAGAGGCAGGTGGATTTCTGTGAGTTCATAATGAGTTTCAGGACAGTCACAGCTACATAGAGAGAGACTCTGTAGCAATGGCCACCAACCTGGAAAAAAAAAGTTCTTTCTCCAAATATCCTTCATTTGATTAAATAAAAAAGCGCAAATTTATGTATTTTTTTTTTAATGGCATTTCACAGGCAGATTTGAAGTACCGACCTCGGAACATCACAGTGATCCGGGAGAAAAATGTCTCTGCAGCTGACAGATTTTCAAAAGCAAAAGCAAACAGTAAAATGGCTCAGAAACTTCATTTCCCAAAAAGCCACTCTGGCCAATCCAGAGTTCTAGAAAGACACCAGAACTCTTGTCTAGGGCAACTGGCCCAAGAGCTTCGGTGGCATCTAACTCATATCTAGGACATTGATTTATCATAAGTGTCAGTGGCCAAGAGTTACAGTCTATTTAGGTCACTTAACCAAAGCAAATGCTAGGACCATTGACTTTTTCTTTCCCCTCTAAGTTTGAAAACTAAATCAGAAAGGGCTTTGGAAGGCCCAACGCTATTCACAGCGTCCCCGAAGCCTGAACTTGCATTGCTTATTAAAGTTTCTTTACATTTGTGGGGTTTCACCCTGTGTCACTTGCAATAAAAGAAACGGGCCCCTCCATCATGCTCCTGGCTCGGTCCCTGCTTTCCCACCCTATTCAGGCCCGCAATGCTCTGTGGCTTGGCTTCAGTGAAAATGGAGCGGGTTAGGTTGTCACTGAGAGGTGCCAGCTGGCTTCTGCACAAAGGTGACAAGCTTTTTTTTGTTGCTAATCCTTTTGGCTTTCTTAGTGTCTCTAAGTCACACAGACACGCACCGAGCATTTCCATCAGGTGGACACAGTGTCGATGCCGGCAACATGATGCCCACGCTCCTAGACGAGTCCGCCACACAGCCCAGTACACTCTCTTTCCATGGGCACGTGAGAAGAGAGGTCGGTTACACTCGAACATGAGCTGCTTCTGTGGCCCAGCAGTGGAATGTGAGGACTCACTGGGCCATGGATCCAGGGTGGCCAGCCATGTAGGCTGCAGGAAAGAATGACAAGCAGTGGGGACTAGGGGAGAGCTACCCCAGTCATTCTTTCTTGCTCAGGTAAAATGCCCCTAACCATGCTGCATTCGCTCAAGGGTGCCAACCAGGAAATGGTATTATTTATACCCATGCATGCCGTTGGTACCAAATGATATCCGTTTGCCCCAGTTCCGTACAGTGTTCAATCAATGCTTCGTATTTTTAGGGCTTATAAAGTAGAAGGAAATATTTCCCCTTGGGGTTCTGCCTAAGTAACACTAAGAGAAGGGGCGAGCTAGCGTGCTCTTGACAAATAATTCGTATTTCAGTATACTTGAGTAATTTTATGGAGCCTAGCTCTAAAGAAAATTCTTGGTGTCCTGTGTGTTGCCCAACATATTTTTCTTTGTACCTACAGGGTACCACCCCAGGTCTCAGTGCTATATTTGAAGTCGCTAAACAGCAGCCTATTGAGAAATAAAAATAAGCAACGAGGCCAACAAATGAACAAAGAAACACTCCCTGAACCTGAGGGAAAAAAAATCTTAACAGTGTCTCCGTAGCCTTTACTGAAATCCTGTAACGCTCAGGGTATTCGAGGCCAAGAGTTTATAAATGTACTGCACTTTACAAGTTATTAAATCAGATGGCGGCATTACCCACTCATCAGGATGTCTAAATAAATCTGTATTTCAAAATGAGGTGGCTTGTCAAATTTGTTATCAATACAGGCAACAAAAAAAGTAGGCCTTTTCTTTAAAAATCTTTATCTTACTATGACTGTTGTCTGGAAAAGACAATGTTTTAATGAACTGGACACACACATCTATTTCTGTAAAGTGCAAATGAAATAAAATAGAATGCCACAGCTAATCTAGTTCTGTGACCCCAGTAATTCTCAAGACACTAGAGAAAGTTGGAAGTTATTTTGGCTCAAGAGAATAAATAATAATAATAATTATTATTATTATTATTATTATTATTATTTAAAACTCAATAGAGCCCACATCGGGCTTCTGAAAAACTGAACGCTCACATCTAGGCAAGCTCCTGAAAATCATATATCACAGATACATCTATCTGTCTTGGGATGGGCTTCCATACCCAGAACTTTTGAAACTTGTGGGCCTTTAGGAAGCACAACCAGAACAAAATGCTTTCAGAGGAACAAAACCGCAAGAGGGGTCAGGGAGCCACGCAGACCAGCAAAGCCCTTCTTCCCAATTTGGGGTCATTCGCCCCTGGCACTGATTGGTCTCCCAATAAATTCCACACTAGCTCCTCCCTTCAGCTGCCTGGAGACACTTGAACGGCCTCCTTGCTCCACAAAAGTTTAGCTTGCTGATTGGGCCTGAAACAAAGGGAAGACAGCAGGGGCGCCGTTTATAAGGGGGCAGGGGAGGCTGCCGGGCTATTGTGCCTCGGCGGCATCCACAAGCTGTCAATTCTATTTTAACATCGTTAATAAGACTGTTAACACGTCAGACTTTGTTTTAGAGACCCTGAAAACACCAACAAACTATTAAACAACCCACCTGAAATAAAATAGTATCCACTTTGGAAGACTCGAAATCATGTTGAGAAAAAAAAGTCCTTAAAACAGAAAGGCCAAAGGAAGCAAAAAGGAGAGTTGTGACTGAAAACATGTACAAAGGCCTCGGATGGCAGGGTCTTTATTTATTATTTTGATCATGTTGTCTTTGGGTTGCAGGTGTTCCAAATCAAGAAGTTATATCAAAATGTAAGGACTCTGAGGTGCATATGCAGAACAGGATGACAGGTTTGATAGACAATTTAAAAATTAATATTTGGCCTGACAGATTAAGAACAGTTACTTCTGCTGGAAAACAGGAAAAAAAAAATCTTTTGATCTGAGACTTAAAGAATTAGGAAGGCATTCACTGGAGAAGTTCTGAATCTAAGATCATTCCACTAATACAAAATAAAGAACAACAAAACAAAACCCTCTTTTCTTTGCACAACTTTAAAAATTAATACTGTCGAACAAAATAAAGCATTTATGCCTATAATTAGGAAGTCCAGTTTGATAATCAACATTTAACAATAAATACCATTAAAGGAGAAATTGCTTCATTTGAATTTTGTTGTGGAAACAAACATTTTATTATGTTTTTCTATTCAAATAGTTAACTTCTTACAAGATGGTCTAGTAGACTTATAATTGATAATAAGCTATCACCTCATTTAATGTAATAAAACAAAACAAAAGACTACCTCAAAAACCCACAATGCATTGCAAGAAATTTGTAACAATGTAAGTATCTGAAGCCCAAAGTCTGAAGAAAGGCTTTCCCAGTTGCCCTTAAGGTATTGATTTTCAGCTTTAACCAGCTTTAACACAGCGTAATATACAGTTATATGTATGTGTTAATTTTATATAGTCTTGCCAGTGATTTAAAGCAACAATTGTTTAATACTCTTGCCAGCACTGGAGAGGAAAATTAAAAACATCGTTTTTTATTTTTTTTGTTTTTTTTTGTTTGTTTGTTTTTAAATGAGAAATTCCAAGTCAAGTCACATGGAAGAGTTATGTAGCTTTTAGAAAGAGGGTTAAAAAAAAAAAGAAAATTTTTAGGAATATTTAAATATTTGGACTGTCAAGTACAGCTGTTGGTAGGTGGCCAGTGGTAGGGCTAATGCCGGGTGGAGACTGAATGAAAAGCGGAGAGAGATTGTTCACAAAGACGTTAATGAGAGAACACAGGAGTATAAATGCAAGGGTGAATTCAGAGGCCACTCCAAAGCAGTCCCAAATCACACACAATCCGGCAACTGCGTTCCCCACGGGTCAGAGGACCAACGCATAGACCCCGGTACAAGGCCTGTGGACTCAGGTGACATTGTGAAGCATCACTACCATGTATTTTTAGAAGTGGAAACTGAGGCAGTTGCCCAGAAGTAGGACCACGGGGGGAAAAGTAATATTTGGCTTCCATTATTCCACTGCCTTTCCAAACACAATGCTGGCCTTGTTTCTCTGGCTTCCTACGGTCTTTCATGGTTTAGATACACACATTTCAATCGGAGTATTTCAGTTGCTATAACAACTTCATAAAATTGTCCCTTTTAATCACATCCTTTTAAAAGCCGGACGTTTCGGTGGAGCGCCTCAATTTATTTCCCCCGGCTACCTGCCTCGAGAGGAACCTGGGATTTGCTTCTTTCTCTCAAACACCTGTAAATAGTCAGTCTCTCCTCCCTCTCCGCAGGCCAGAGAGATTCTTTTAACAATGTGTTTGTACATGGCCTTATTATCAAGTTTTTAAACCCAGGTGACAGGGTGGCCAGAACCGGTTCCCGGGGCTCACAGGGGAGAGGCGCCGCTGCTGCACACGCCTATGCAGCAGGCCCTGCCCCGACAGCTGTATTTCCCAGTATCAATTATTTATACCACCAAACAGGTTTTGGAGAGAATACTGGCAGTTTTAATTGGCTTCTGGTGACTATGTGGGCACAGTACCTTTAAAATATTACCTACCTTAGATAGGGAAATAAAACCACCGTAACATGTAACTGATTCAGCCTGGTGCATGAATTTTTAAACTATCCTGAGATGTCTGGGGCAAGGCCAATCAAGAAGAAAGCACAGTAGCCCTGGCATAGAAAAGAAAATGACTTTCGCCAACATCAACAGCCAAAACAATGGGAAACAGGACACCAGCAACAAGCAAAACAGGGGGTGTTAAAAAAAAAAATCCAAACCAGTCTCTTTGCATATGCAGTGAAACCCAAGGCCTCCCCAGTTAGCACTAAAATGCACAGATAAGACAAAGGACCTTGCTGGGCCTTCTCCTCACAATTTGAGGTTAAACACAGCAGATGGGAGAACCTGAGAGTCCACTTCTTGGAACTTTAGGACGCTCCAGTGTAAAAACCAGTTAGGGTGTCCAAGGTTACTTCAAATTTCTAGTTGCACATACGTGTGTGTGTGTGTGTGTGTGTGTGTGTGTGTGTGTGTGTGTGTAGTGCAATAAGAGGCGGGGGGGGGAGATCCAATATAACCCCATCTGCCAAAATTAAAATGCAAGGTAGTCAGCGTGCAACTACATAAATACCAGTTGTATTTAAGGCCCCCAAACGACAGCCTTGATATAAAAAGTTAGAACTTTTACTTCAAAAAATACTGGTGACTTTTTTTTTTTTGTGGCCACTGAGCGGGGATCTCTTTTAATTATGTCAAAAGCAAAAAGAAGAGGGTAGGTTCTTTACCTTTGAATACCAAATGAGGGAACGGCCGCATCAAAGACTTCCCTTGATCTGTTTTGCCTGAAAAATTAATAGGCTTCACCAAGTCCTTTGCATCCTAAGCTCAAATTCCAAAAACAGAAGCTGGGGTGACACCCACAGTCCCAGGGACAAAATGCAGCCAGGAAGAGGGGCTAGGCTTTGGTGGGGCATTGGGGAAGGGGTGTTATTTGATTTTGGGAAGGATTTTCTTTTTTTTTCCCCCTTTCTTTTGTCAACAAAGTGGATAAGATCTTCAGCTGAAACTCTTCCAGGGCTAACCCTCACCCAGGTTTTCCTCCTACCTTCCCTGGGTCTCTTCCCTCTGCTGCCCCGCAGCAGCCGGTGGGGCAGGGTGGAAAAGTCTGGCCACCTAACCCTGCAGTTTCAAAAGGAACACTTGAAAGGCCAGAGGATGAGTCCACAGAAGGAGGCCTAGGGAAAAGGCCAAGTCAGCATTTCAGAGGTCCTGGCCTCTACTCTGCTTTTCTTTCCTCTCCTGCAAGGGGAAGCAGGACCAGGACTTCAAAGGGGAAAGTTTTGGGGTATCTGGGAGGACTTCTTTAGTTCACACTCTTTCTGGCAGCAGGATGGCCCCCAAAGGTGGATGTTTGCATCTCTCTTTTAAAGAAACCCTACGGTAATCTCATTTCTGGAACACACGGCTGCCGCTGAGGTGGTGGATACTGGAAAGTGAGATTGGGTAGGGGGATGGGGCAGCCACCGTCCAGGCTTCTGCATCCGCTTCAAACCCTCATCCCAGGATGTCTTGGTGGCCACACTGGTACGGGAGGAATGGGAGGGTCCAGAGATATCCCATTACCACGGGACAGGGAAGAGCTAGCAGGTCACAGAATCGACAGTAGGAAAAGGGAAAAGGTCAAGAGGAAGGCAGGGGGAAATGGTGGGGGCGAAGGGAGAACTGCTAAACACCTCCCTTGGCGGAGGGGCTGGGAAGAGGGATGGAGAGACTTGCTAAGACTGCTATTTACAGATGAATGGAAGCAGGGCTCCACAGTCTGCTCAGTGACAAACCTTAATTGCTCCAAACAAAGCAAGTTTCCAAGAGCCCAGCACCTCGAAGGCCCCATCTTTGCCTGCAACTCCGGAAACAAAGCTCTACGTCCAATATTTCCATTAAAAAACAAACGGAGAGCAAATAACGATGTCTACCGTAATCTGTTTCAAAGGCTTTAATTTCTTCCCACCTCCCAGCAGCCAGCTAGGTTATCACAACAATCCATTTATTTTACCGTCTTTATAGAGAGGAGAGAAGAGGGGAAAAAAACCTATGTGTCACTTCTTAAAAGATGGCTCAAAATCTGAAATTCAAAGAATAACATTACTAAGCAATTACCTGGGAAAATCTAGAAGGCCTTCTGCGAGAGCTATCAAAAGACAATATTTGTCTAGAATTCGAGCACTAACGGCCCTGACACAGCAAAACCATTGTGTTTCCCCCCCAACTTTTCTTTGCTCGCGTACAGCTGTGTTTTCACAGATGTCAAGCCATGTGTCTCCACCAAAAGGTTTAGCCCCTCCCTTCAGAAGCGAATGCAGATCAAAGGTTCAAACGCAGAAATACAAGCTCCCTTCCCCTCTGGAACATGTTTTTATTTTTCCGCAGTGGCTGCAAACCAGAATTCCCATCTGCTGTCCCGAGGCACCCAGGTTAACCTTACCAGTGGGGCTCGGAGCACTGTTATCTCAGCTAAGAAGGGCATAGATGAAGCGTGCCCCGTGCTCGAGATACCCACGAGTCCCTCCCCAAGATGTCCACTCAGCTCAGAGAGAATTGAACCAGGCAGGAGCCGATTCCATCTTAGCTGACATTAGAAATTAATGTTTCCCTTCCTGTTCCATCAGAACAGATTTACGAAGTTAAGATTGGGTTTTCCTATGATACACACACAACCTGAAGGAAAAAGAACATAGGATTTCCTTTCTCCCCTTACTCTAGCAATACATAACAAGAACATGCAGCTGATGCCTGGCTCGTTTGAAACTGTCTAACAATAGACCTGATAAAATAATATTGATCTCTAGTGGGTTACATTGTATTTACCAAGCTGTAGTTCTGAATGGAACTGTTTTTAGATAGACCCGCCTTCTGACATGTTCATCTTCTTAACACCTCTCTCACCCTCACTTCCTATTCTTTCCAATGAGAATATCTTTGAAATGACTAGAAGAAGAGAAACAAGTAAGTTTTGCAACTGCAAAGATGGGCTCAGATGAGCGAGCAATGCATGAAGCAGCTGACAGGGTTTTAAGACCTTTGAAGGTATTTTTGCCAGGTTCTTAAGATGGCTTAGTATCAGGTGAAATGAGTTAGAAATAGGCATGTATTTGTCTGTCTAGATCTCTGTAGACCATCAAGAGTAGAGGGATACAAAGCTTTGGCCAGTCACTCTGGAGAGTTTACAGGCGCCAAAGTGGAAAGTGACCTGGACTGGTCTGAACACCAGTGTGTGAATGCCATCTAGTGGTCACTTCAGAACTACAGTCTGGTCACCACTGTACCGGAACTAAGGCTCCTAACCCATCTTCCCAAGCTGATTTGATTCCTCACTCCAGCATTCCCAACCTTCCTGTCCACTCATGGCAGCATCTGTTGCCATGGTTACAAAATGAACTTAAAGAGGAAAAAAAAAAAACCTGAAGAGATTTAGAAAACAAAGCAGGAAGTGGGATGGGGCCCAAAATGGCTTCTAACTAGAAAAAGCAACACAGTATCAGATTCTCAGCACAGAGAAGGACAAAGAGGCCACTTCTATTAAGGAATTACTTTGACCATATATAAAGGAGAGTCTCCATGAAAATGGAGTCCCGCCATTCATACCTGCCCTTCTGATTTCAGCTGATGAACTTTCCTGAGGAAAAGCTGGGCACCCATATGTAGACCTCTTAGAGTCCTCTATGTTATTATTGTATACTCTAGAGAAATGAAGCCCTTCTTGCAGTAAGATCATGGACATCTAGGAATAAAAGTTAGCCGTTCCTCCTGCTCCAGTTGCCTGGACTGTAAACTCCACAGCAGACCAACCTACCAACATGCCTTGTCCTGGAATGACAGGACCCTCTCACCCAGCTTTGAGTGTGGCCCTTCAGTGGCCTGAACAGCAACCTGCTGTTCTCACTGGTAGCAGATGGTCCCAGAGGCCCCCCCGCCAGCCACTAGAGGCCACTGTTCAGTCTCCATCTTACGAGTTCCAGGTAAAGACACATGGACCAACATAGTCAGGACAGGAACAAAATGCAACACTGTTGCTCCCGGATCACAGACCCAGTGAGAAGGAAGGCAGTTGTAACAGACTAACCTGTTTCTGGAGCAGACACGGGCCTGAATCGGGTTCTGTGGCCCCACAAATCCTAGAAAGATACTTATTTGTCAGTCCATTCCCTTATCTGGCCTTAGTGGGAAAGGAACAGTGTCATCACTAAATGCTGGCTCCCAGGCAGCCCAGAAGGACTAAGGCTCAGCACATATCCTTTGGCTGACAGAAAGGAAGATGATGCTGAGGCATTCATGCCCTGAGGTGCCAGATGGGTCAGTGAGCCTCGGCTCTATATACCACCACTTCTCTGCTTTCAAGGAATAGGGCATGTGGCAGAGCTCAGGTGAAGACTCGATTCCTGAAGGGAGGAAGACCGGGGGTCAGGAGTAACTTCTCATTAATGTGACCTTGGCTGAATATAACTTCTTTTCCTTTGAGGTAGGGTCCAGCCATGTGACCCAGGCTACGTGCAACTGGAGTATCTTCTGCCTCAGCCTCCAAAGTGTTGAGATTATAGGTGTGCACCACCACACTGGACCCTAAAATGCTACTTAATTTTAAAATGGTGGCCTGTCTTCCCGTCTGGCTCATCCCTGGTTGAGAGGGAGTTGTTTGCTCTCCCTATTCAGGTCCACTTGACGTCCCACACAAACCAGTCAATAACATACATTTGACACAATGACTTTAGAGCCTTTCAAAATGAACAATGACACCACTATGAAAAGCCAGACCCCAGTGGAAGAAACACTTAGAAGGCCAAAGGGTTGGGCTGGACAGGCCCTGGGGTGATGGGATGGTGAAGGCTCCAAGTCCCAGGGTCCCTCCTTATCATAGTTTCTAGCTCAGACTCATTTGGGCACAACATACCAGCACAGCCAGCCTTCCCTCAGCTAACTTCTTAGGTCTGGAGAGCAAACACTTTGAGGGCACTATCTGTTCCCAAGAGTAGAGTCAGGGAAGCGCCACAGGTATTCTGCTAAGTAAGGCATCTCCTACCTTTGCCTGCATCTGGATGCAGCCAGACAATGCCTGGCTGAGGAGATGGGGTCAGTGTGAACAGAAGGACTCTGTGGCTCTGAAGGATTGAGCAGGCTCTTGCCCCACATGATAGGGAAGCCCCAAAACTCAACTTATGTCAGAGCTATACTGTGAGCAAAGAGGACAGACCCCGGATTGGACTATACTTCCACCTACGTCTTAGTGATGATAATAAACCACTTTTTAAGTCAACATATCTGTGAGTCTTTTGACCACAGCCCCCAGACACATATTCTAGTTTATCAGTATGAATAAACTGGGTACTTCCAGCCTATATGTTTAGTGCATTGAGCTTGAACCTGCCTTAGGAGAAGGCAAAGCAGTAAATTATCCTGTAACAGAGATGTACCTTGCCATGGTGAGATACCAAGGTAGAGAAGGTTGATTAACACACACACATGTGCGCATGCACATGCACACTCGAGTGCGTTCGCACACACACACACACACACACACACAAACTAGCCAGAGTTGGTACTATGATATATGCCTGTAACCTCACAACCCAAGAGGCAGAGGGTCATGAGTTCAAGGACAACCTGAGCTACAGAGCAAGTCAGGAGCCAGTAACTGAGTGAGATCCTGTCTCAAAAGCAAAAACAAGGCTGAGGAGAAGACTCAGCAGGTAGCAGTGCTGCTTGCACTTTCAGGGGCCAGAGTTCAAGTCCAAGCACCTATTTGTAAAAAACATTCATACACATAAAATGTAAATAAATCTTAAAAATATGTGTTTATGGGGCTGGAGAGATGGCTCAGCGGTTAAGAGCACTGACTGCGCTTCCAGAGGTCCTGAGTTCAATTCCCAGCAACCACATGGTGGCTCACAACCATCTGTAATGGGATCTGATGCCCTCTTCTGGTGTGTCTGAAGACAGCTACAGTGTACTCATATGCATAAAATAAATAAACTTAAAAAAAATTCGTGTACATCGCTGTAATCATGGATGGTTGTTTGGTTGCTCAGCTACAGTGTATGAGAAGCTGTCTGATCATTTCCTCCTTTGTCTGGTGTTCCACTGGCTCTATTCTTTCTCTGGGCTAGTGTCTAATTATTTATTTCTGCTTTTCTTTGGAGGGGTGTATGTGCATGTGCATACAAAGACCAGAGAACAACCATTCCTCAGGAGCCATTCACCTTTTAGAGGTGCAGCAGACAGGGTCTCTTACTGGCCTGAAGCCTGCCAGGGAGACTGGGGTGGCTTGGTGAGCAAACTGCAGGCATCTGCCAGCCTTCCCTCCCCAGGCTGGAGTGACATCGGTATACCACTACAGCATTTTTCGAAACACCGATTCTGGGGATGAAACCAGGGTAGAACATAAGACTTCATCCACTCTCTCATGTTCCCAACACTCTTTCAGGTTGCTTTATTTTGCTTTGTTTTAATTTTTTTCCTTTATTTTTATTTCTCTGTGTATGGGTGTCTTGCCTATGTGAACCTCTGTGTACCACATGCATGCAGTGCCCATGGAAACCAGAAGAGGCCATCAGATCCCCTGGGACTGGAGTCGCAGTCAGTTGTGAGGCACCGTGTGGGTGCTGGGAACTGAACCTGAGTCCTCTGAAAGAATAGCAAGTATTCTTTTAATTTTTTTTAAGGTTTATTTATTTTTATGAGTACACTGTAGCTGTCTTCAGACACACCAAAAGAAGGCATCGGGTCCCATTACAGATGGTTGTGAGCCACCATGTGGTTGCTAGGAATTGAACTCAGAACCTCTGGAAGAGCAGTCAGTGCTCTTAACCGCTGAGCCATCTCTCCAGCCCAAAGAAGAGAAGCGCAAGTATTCTTAATAGCTGGGTCAACTCTCCACATGTTTAAGGGACATGTTTAAGGCAGAACATCACTATTTAGTTTGCTGTCACAGGACCAGCAAATAAGTGCCAGTACCCTGAGGGACATGACAAATGACAAGATGCTTAAATAGGAATTAACAGCAAGTAGGTAACTGGGACCCAGGTGCCCGGTGTTCTCATGCTCCCCTGCTCTATTGCATTGGTTTTCTCAGACAGCGCTCTATTCCAGGTGTTAGCTTCAGAACAGAGGCTGCTTATCCCTGCTCATCAGATAAAAAGTGTGCGCAGGCTGACTATTAACTCAAAGGTACAGCCCTTGTGGCATCAAAGGTCTCAGGTTCTATCTCCGGTTCCATAGAAAATAAGGGTGTGGGGAGTGCAACAGCCATCATGACTCTCTCTGCATTCCTTTCTGGAACACCTGCATTCCATTCCAGAACACCTGCTTCCCACTCCAGAACACCTGCTTCCCATTCCAGAACACCTGCATTCCATTCCAGAACACCTGCATCTCATTCCAGAACACCTGCTTCCCATTCCAGGACACCTGCTTCCCATTCCAGGACACCTGCTTCCCATTCCAGGACACCTGCATCCCATTCCAGAACACCTGCATCCCTTTCTGGAACACTGACACCCTCTTCTGGAACGCCTATACCCTCTTCTGGAACACCGGCACCCTCTTCTGGAACACCTACAGGTACTTCTAGTTGTCTTTAGTGGTATCTAAAACCCTGATCTACAGTCCAAGGCTCCTTACAGCCTGGTCCCATGAATATCTCCTCTCACCATTCCTTTAAACTAACTCTTTCTCTTCAGATTTCCTCTCTCAACAGCCCAGGTCCTGTCCCATCCCCCAGGGACACCTCTGCTGCAAGCATGTGAAAAATCTAATCATCCTGGGAGTATTACAGTCATATGTTGTTTCATGGGGATATACTCTAAGATGTGGGCCATTAGCTACTTTGTCGTTGTGCAAAAACTCACACTAATACAACTTCAATTACTACAATGTTCCTCGGAGATTTGACTTAGGGGCTACCATTGTATGTGCTGCCCACAGGTCACAGACCCTGTAAACCCACATACATTTACCGAACCCACGTTCATGACTGCGACTCTTTCCATGTTCCAATCAGTCACATGGGTGGCCAGCACCACACTTCTGCTTACAGAGGGAAAATCACCATTTGAATGTGACTGATTTATACAGATGTTTTAGGGGCAGCCCTGTTTCCAGGACCCCAGAGCCTTCTGTCCCTGTAAGTGGTCTCATTCACATGTGTGAAGGGACATGAAAGCAGATGTGTGGTACAGGTGACGTTGCTAAGATACTCATAACCCTCCCCCAGCCGCTCCCATCCTGCACCCCTCCTCCCTTATCCACTCCCTCCTGCCCTGCACCCCTCTCCCCTAATCCACTCCTGCCTGCCCTACACCCCTCTCCCCTCATCCACTCCCTCCTGCCTTGCATACCCTCTCCCCTCATCCACTCCTGCCTGCCCTGCACCCATCTCCCCTCATCCACTCCCTCCTGCCCTGCACCCATCTCCCCTCATCCACTCCCTCC
>NW_021604567.1:19511182-19515471 GCF_004785775.1 Grammomys surdaster | reverse complement strand
CATCCACTCCTTCCTGCCTTGCATACCCTCTCCCCTCATCTACTCCTGCCTGCCCTGCACCCCTCTCCCCTCATCCACTCCTGCCTGCCCTGCACCCCTCTCCCCTCATCCACTCCCTCCTGCCCTGCACCCCTCTCCCCTCATCCACTCCTTCCTGCCCTGCACCCCTCTCCCCTCATCCACTCCTGTCTGCCCTCTTTCTACCTCATCTTCCCATGCATAAGCTACATCCTTTTCCATTCATCTACTGGGTCTACTCTGTAGCCTCCTCATCTAAGGATAGTGGCTGTTGGCAGAGCTGGGATCCCAGTATAGTAGTAGAGTACTTCCTCTTCTGCTCTGAACGCACAGAAAGCCAGGCCAGGCAGGAGCCAGACGTGGAGGTCCAGTCTCTCACAGGTATAGGTGGCTATTGACACCCTAAAATCCACTCTGCCTCTCGAGGAATGGCTGCATCCATACACAGTTCTGAGTCTGCTGGGATTACCTGCAATGTGCCCAGATCTGTGGTTTATTTGGGACATAGAGGCAGGCTCTGTGAGTTCGCAGCCAGCCTGGTCTACAGAGTGCATTCCAGGATATCCAGAGCTACACAGAGAGATCCTGTCTTGAAAAACCGAACAACAAACAGTTTTCCATCTTTGTCACATGTTCTGCACCACGGCAAGTGCTGAGCTTTCAAGCAGGTACAAAAGTAACCTCACTCTCTAAGAACTTTAATAGCTTTTTAATCACTTGTTAGTATGTGTATAACTGTGGGGTTGGGTTGCTTGATTGCTTGGTTGGTGTGAGACAAAGTCTCATGATGTTGCCCAGGCTAGCCTGGGCCTTATGGCAATCCTTTGCCTCTGCCTCTAAGGACTGGAATTACTGATAAGTGCCACCACATCTAGCTGGAAAGACAGCAGAGGGTTCAAAGGATCACCCACGAGCAAAGTAGAACATAGGCCCCGCATTGGCAGCTGTCAGCCATTGTGAGTGTGGGCAAGCGCTATGTTCTCAAAGGGAAAGGGACACTGAGTTAGCTGAGCTCACCACACCAAAAGTGGGAGGGGCTCAAGAGGCAAAAGAAACAGAGCAAACTGTGGCAAAGAGAGAGGAGAACCTAGAGGTGCCTGGCTCTTCATGCAACTGCAGAGTCAGGAAGATGAGATGGAAAAAGAGAAATGTCTGGAAAAACAAGCTGAGGTCCAAATACAGAGGACACAATACAGTCATGGAGGGTTTTCTCCTGTGTGTGTGTGTGTGTGTGTGTGTGTGTGTGTGTGTGTCTGATATGTGGAGTCCAGAGTACAATTTGTAGGAGCTGATTCTCTCCTTCTAGGAATCAAACTCGGGTTGTCAGGCTTGGCAGCGAGCACCTTTACCCACTAAACCATTTCACTGCCCCAGGATATGCCAACATGATGACAGTTTCTATGTCACTGTGCAAGGAGAGTCTCCCTAGACTAACACGGGAGCCTGCTACTGTTGCCCTCTATTGCTTCTCTGTTGCATAAAGCACAGAATAACATTCAGAAACAATGCTTCACGTTGTCTCTCCCCTCCCACCTTCTGTGGCAAATTCGTAAAATCTCCCAAAGAAACTTCTCCCTTACTGTTACTGACACGGGTTTTCAGGATGCTCCTGTTCCTCACAGGCTGCACTTGACCCATCATGCTGGTGTAATAGTATTTTAGTTAAAGCTGATTTCTGTGCATTATTGTCTTAGCTTGAAGTGAGTTGGCACCAGCCACAAAGGCTGCTATAAATGGAGCATCACGGAACGCAAGTGAAAGCGTGAGTGAAATTATGGTTTGAAAAAAAAAAAAAACCCACTGTTTAGTGCCCAGAAACAGGACAGACTGTGCAGCGTCTGTGCGGAGACAGAGAGCTGATCCATCACTATACTACACTAGAGTGAGACCCATGTCCATCCAAACCAGACACCACGATGCTAGAAAAGCCACCCCATCCCATTCAACTTGAAAATATGTGTGCTTGGGCACCCTAGACAGGTTTTACTAATACAACTCTCTTCTAACTATTAATAGTCTTAATTGGGTAGTTTGGGTAGATTTATGAATGAAATATGCATATAAACATATATGTGTCCTTATGTTCAAGCATAGAACATTTCAAAGTCCAATCTGTAGATGCAAAACCATGTGACATAAAAGACTGAGCTGGAAAAAAAAAAGTTACTTCCACGCATATGTAAAAACTGCTCATTTTTAAAAAGCTACCAGTGAAGCTATAGGACTCATTTTCTATTGTTAATAGAAGAAAGTAGTGAGAGTAAATTTGACTACAATGCCCTATGATTCTAAGCTTCAGAAATGGTGCAATTGGCTTTACCAGCCAGAAAACCTCAGGAGCCGATGAGACAGCTTCTCTCACTGACCTCCAGTGGGCTAGGCTGGCTCCACCTGTCTGTGTTTAGCTCCCCAGTGCTGGGATTCTAACCATTGACTACTATATGTGGGTTTCTGGGACCAAACTCAGGTTCTTATGCTTACAGACAGCACATTAACAAGTAAGCCATATTCCCAGCCACCCTTATTTAAAGTTTTATCTTTCTTTTTAATTGCACAAATGAGAACGTGCCTGGGGTTGTGAGTTGACTTAAGCCAGTGGTGGGAACTGAACTTGGGTCTTCGATAAGAGCAGTACACACTCTTAACCACTGAGCCGTCTTTCCAGTAGACCTGCCTCTCTTTTAAGACAAGGTCATGCTATTCAGCCCTGGCTGGCTTAGCACTCACACCGAGAGCCCAGGCTGGCCTCACAGAGGCCTCCCAAACTAATGTGAGCCACTGCACCAAACTTTTATGATATTCTTGGTTGTCCACGCTCTGGCCATGCTATCTGCACTGAGACATCTGTAATACATAGGAGCGTTCAACAAAAAAGCACAGAAAATCCCACAAATCAGATTATTACCATAATGAGTGTGTGACAAAAAGCATCTCAGATATCAGGTCTGGACAAAAAATGCTGCTTCAGAATCCAAAGAACAACAGAACATCAACTGTGCTGCTCGGTAGAAATGTCACCTACCTACCCATCTTAGGAAACAGGTAGAAGCCAGGGAAGCTGAGCCATGCAGAGCTACCGTGCACGGAAGTCTTGGGAACAGTCAGTGGTACTGGGATTTTTGTCTCAGGACTACAGAGTTAAAGGCATAGTCCTGCCAATTGTGAGGTGCCCTCTTTCACACAGACCACCCACAACCATGGATTTTCCATCTGGTGAACAAAACAGACAGCTCCCTAATTATTTTTAAAAAGGATTTTTCCCCATAACATACTTTTCTTTATTTGTCTGTGACCTGGAACTTAACAGAAAACCCAATGCATGCCAACTTCATTTCTTGTAATGAAATATCCTATTTTATTGTTTTAACTGGTGTGGTGGTTTTTTTTCTTTCTTTTTTCTTTTCTTTTTTTTTGGCTCTAAAATAGAAATTATTACCCCAAGATCCAGCACACCAAATTACCAACACAATTCCAACTGACAACTTATTTCTTTGAATAGAGGATGCCCGGTTTAAATACAAATCACTGAAGTTTTGCTCATGACCAACAGGATGGAAACTGGAGGGGAAATTATTTGCAATCCTTTTCAACTGGGCACCCATACTGCTAATGTCAAAATCTATGGCTTTTCCAACAGGATGGCCACCTCTGCCAAAAGCATGCTCAGAAATGCCAACTGTAATTAAAATCTGGCACCTGTCTTGGGCGCCAAATTTGCTTCTAATGTCTCCATGATGAAATGTGTCTCGCTTTGGAGGATGTACGATGCTTCTTACCCTCTGCCCTTCGATAAAAACACTCGAGCCGGAAAATAATTGACGGCTGTTATCCCCAAAATTACTTTTCCCCATCATCTTAACTCTGCTGAACCTTCTCCACTTTCTTCCTCAGAATCTGCTTAATTGGTCCCCAGAGAATCGGCAGACCTCTCCTTCCCACATTTCCTTTTTGCAATCCTTGGGGAACGCAGACACTGGGTGCCTTCCTCCTCCATGAGGTTGCATTTGGGGGGTTGTAGTGTAATATGGACAGACCTTGCAAGACTTATACTCAATTGAGACATAGACTGCCTTCCCCAAGGCGTCTTTGAGGAGTAGTAAATCTACTTCATCCCTGTGGTGTGTGGTGTGTGTCTGTGTGACTGTGTGTGTGTCTGTATCTGTGTGTGTATCTGTGTGTATGTGTCTGTATTTGTGTGTGTCTGTGTGTATGTGCCTGTGTATGTCTCTCTCTCTCTCTCTCTCTCTCTCTCTCTCTCTCTCTCTCTCTCT